>NW_028277173.1:11280000-11433571 GCF_051122295.1 Plectrocnemia conspersa
TTAATTATTTAATAAAAAGTCCCGGCAGTTCTGGAACATTTTTCCAAAAATGCCCGGCATCCAAAGGGTTAAATAAAAAAATACATAAATATATTTAGAATTTCATATACAAAGATTAGTCTCATTACATGATAACCATGTTCTTTATGAGCATTATTTTTTCTGATTTTAAGAAAAAATAATTAAAATTAATATTTAAAAAATATACGATCGCGGATTCTATCATTAATTATATACGTTTTATTCAAATTTTAAATATAAAATTAAAAAAATATTAACAAAAAAGTTTATTAAAAGGTAAAAAACGTTAATATTTTTCATAAAAAAAAAACGTTTCCGTTCACGATATATTTTTTAATGTTAACAACAGAATGACGTAATGACACCATTTTACTTGTTGAAAACGCTCATAGCTTCATACTCGAGCGTTTTTTCTCAAGCAAAATTGCAGGGTGGTTTGAAGTTTCACTTTAGAGACTCAATTTTTCATTATGAGTAAACTTTATGAGCTTTCTATAGGGTCCAATGACCAGAATAAAAAATGACGTTGTATTATGTTAAATAGCAATTGTTACTAAGTTTCTCTAGAAGTGGATTTATTTGTATAACATAAGCCATCCATTACTTGTTCACGTGAGACACTTATCTATGTACCAATATGCATGTGCATATGATTTGGTAACACGGGGAAATAAATGAACAATTATAGTAGACATGTTAACAACCGTTGGGCAACTTTAAGCCCTGAAGGTTTCTCAAGAGCTATAAAAAATACAGCATTTTCACGAAAACCCATAAAACACAACCATGACAAGTCGCAAATAAAGAGCCCGAGTCTCGCCGCTGCAACATTCAAAGCACAGAGTTGCACAATGCTCTCAACTCAATCACAATGATGCAGTTTACTTCTCGCATCCGACACTGGTGTCGAAATCCATTGTCTTGTGCGGCACTCGCCAGAAAATACTCGAGACATTGCCGATTTGCCCATTTCTACCGCGTCTAATGATCCATCCTCGGTAGAGCAATCAATCAACGAAAAAGCAACAAAGAGCAGTAAATTTACGTGATTGACACGCATCCAAAATCTAAGAAAGGCTACAGGTAAGAAAGGGAGATACCTGCGGACCTGACGATTCTCCATGCGGATCTTTATGTTTCTAGGAAAGGCGCACTATTATTATATTTATAAAATAAGCATACATACAATACGCACTTTTGCAACCGACGGAACGACCATTGTATGGTAAACGCATCGGATTAAAAAAGTTAACAATGAAAATTAACATTCGTACGTGTGAACGATTGCGAAACTCGTCGCAATAGTAAATAACCCGTTATGGCTCGTTACTGCTGCTGTACGTATTTTTTTAATAATAATAAAGCTGTTTACTTCACGTTGCGCAACCGACTGTCGTCGTATCTCTCTTCCCTTGAAAAGCTCATTAGATCTTGTTTATATGCGAAGACGCTCGTTGAGAGCGTAGTCGCAGTTGATTTGCTCTGTTTTTGTCCATTCGGTGAGCTTTATTACACTTTCGTCTAATTTGCGTATAAGCTTTGAGCAAATAATAAAAACAAACAAAAAGCTCGTTGTTCCTAGTAAAGCCATCTTGAATATTGTCAAAAGATATCGTTCATCATAAAATGTTAAAATAACAATAGAACTTTTAAGAATCGGCTTATTGTATGTATTCTTAATCCGTTCGCAGAAATGGTTAATGATCATTGACAGACTTCATTGAGGTAGGGTATACTTTTTTTCGTTTCTGTTCATTGAATATTGAAAACACGCACACCTCATTTATCGTCATCGTGTACCATAACTAATAAACCGCAACGAAACTGAAACAGTAGTTTTATAGAAAATTCATTTTACGGTTCAATTGTGTCCAATGAGCAAACCCTTTTAAAAAAATATTTATAAGAAACAAACAGTAGTATTTATTACTCAAATATTTATTTCTTGACCGTTGATAAAGTAATTATTACTTCAGACGTTAAACATGGATCTGGATATTTTTGATTTGTACAATTGCTCGATCAGTAAGTTAAGCTCTCGTGACCATCCAAAGAAACATTTTAATACTTCGACAACGCAATTTATAATTTACTAGCTTACTAACATATTTAAGCAATAACTAGGAGTAGTAAGAGGAAACAAAATATCAAATCTGATTCAGTTGTTGTAACCTCACAACTGATAACATCGAATCATTATAATACAAGGCCACAGAAAAAAAAACATCTAGGATTAGAGTTTTTTCAAACGTTGAATTATACAGGTAATCATCCGCGTACGTGAATAAAATTCAGCGATAGCGAAGAAACGCAAAAAATTAACATAAATCACTCGGTTGCCAAGCGATGCGTTCGGTATAAACACCACGGTCGTGATTCTATGTGTTGGATAACGTTGTTATAAAATATGCCTAAATATTGTCGAATCAGATAGCTGCAGTACAAATTGGTATCATAAAACATTTTAAAAATACTTTACGTTTAACTACAAAATAATTGTGTAATAAATTTTCTGCCCTCTTTTTAACAGTTCATAATGATCACCCACAATTCACGAGTCATTGGGGCGAGGGTGTAAAAGACTACACCGTGCTAAGCTAATAATAAAACGGTGGAAACTCTGATTGCGAGTAACTTGGTTTAGTGTTTCGCAATACGAGCATTTCCCCCCAGAAATTTTGACTTGATGAACGAGCGGTGTGCATCACTTTCTCCACAACTGAGCCGAAGAAGTCGATGATTCTTCTTGCAGTGAAGAAATACCATTTGGAAAATAATTTGCTGCTCAAAATCGTGTTGATTATGGATAATACTCATGTTCATCCTCCAGATCTTAAGAACGACTTACTGAAGGCATTCGAGTTTATTAACCGTTCTAACGCCAAGCGCCACATACGAGGCTCAGTCGCTACGCGACCGTAATGCTAAGAGCCGCAAACGGGGCATTTACAGAACCAATTACTTACACCACCAAATAATATTACAAGACTATTTAGGTACATAGTCATCTATGGGGAAGATTTAAAAAAAAATACCTCTTGAATAGCAGTCTTAAAAATGGTTAAAATTAATCTACTTCTCGACCAAATTTCATGCGTTTCATAATATGATGAAATTGCCGAAAAGATTTTTTATTATTGTTATATTGCTGGTTTATATTTTATATAAAATATGTAAAAAAATATATATTTTTTACTTTCTATAAAAATTAATTCAATGTTGTTTTGACATGACATCGATTTTAACAGCTACAAATGGTGTCCAGATGTACTGGAAAGATGCACCTTTTGGATTATAAGTATCTTTGTCAAGTCGTTCAAACTTGACATCTATTTTTTAATTCTAAAAATAGCAGGCATTAGAGCCGTGTACTAAAAAATATATAGTGGCACGAAAATTGTTAAGATTCTTTCTCTCAACATCACACTATTCCACTCCATGAATCAGGAGGTCATTTCATACTATAGACGAAAATCTTTACACAAAATCACTATTTAGCGATGCTTCAAAGTGACCGAAGGAACAAATCTTGTTCTCGGAGACTTTTAATAAAAATCATTTTCACATCGTGAGTTTTTTAAAAAAACATTTTCAAATCAAGATCATAAATAAAGCATGGGCCTGAGTTACCAAAAGAACCTTCAATTCTGCTAATTGCGTTGACGGGATTGCTCATGAACAGGAGTCGCCAACTGAAGAACATGGGACTGGATGTGAATGTTAGTGGAGGAACATGGCCAGAAGCTGATCACCGAAAAACTAATAGATCTGCAACGCGAGCAACTACAGCAAGCAATTAGTTTATACTAATGAAATATAAAAAAAATTGGGAGTGAAACTATTTGTATACTTGAGCAACACAAGGGAGTCGTTTTTTCTCTCTCAATATACCCGAGTGACTAATGCCGCTCCAAAATCATTGGGTTTTTATGCATGTTTTGAAATACAAGCTTGTTTCCAGAACGAATTATGATCGTAAACCAAGGTTCCACTGTACATTATATTATACAAATTCAAGTTCAACCCGCATGCTAAGGTATCTTCTTGCGCTGTGGACCCTTTAATGAGCGCATCACCGCAACTGCGTGAGCTTTCGTTTTGTCAACTTAACGAGATGACATCCGAGTGCGTGTCGAAAAAAAAATGAAAAATTTACCTCTAGCCGAGATACGAGAAGTAGCAACCTGTTTACTTTTACACCTTTTTTCCTCGGTCGTTATTTAACCTGTTGCTCTCGGCGGAGGCGGCGAAAAGCAAATACATCATCCTCCTCGGCAAGGACATCTTGGGCAAGTTAATGTTATGGCACGGCCGTTGCGCAAGGCGCCCACTGATTCACCTCAGCGGGTCGCCACAATATTTTTTATTCGTAATCGAGAACACTGCACTAATTACACGCTTCGTTGACAAATTACGAACGCAAATTAATCGGTCGATAGGAAATGAAAGTTAAAAGTAAATTTAATTACTTGTCGCTGCTTTGAATGACTCTTCAGAAATATACACCCCAATGAGTATTTCGCGGAGAAAGTATATTTAAATTCGATCATCCGTATAGGTACTTTTATTTCGCACGAAACCCTTTCACGATAACTTTCAGTGTTGGCACTGATCCCGATCCTACTCCCGATACATACATATTTGATTCTTTGCTTATCACTCCTTGCAACGTACGTGCTAAGCATATAAACGAAATATACATACATAATATTATCATGAAGAGAAAAGCTGATAACATTATATAAAACTAGATTCAATCAAGTAGAATATTGTATTAACATTTAAATTACACTGTGACATATATGATGATTTAAGATAAAGCAGTTTCACAATTATATAGTTAGACCACATACATCTTGCTTACGTATGCATTGTTTACAAAGGAAATCCGCATGCATTGCTCAATTTATATAGGTCATTAATCATACGCGTGTGAGTTTATACGTAATCGTTTACATTGATTCAACCACAAACGGATAACACACAAACCAACCGCGAGCGAATAAAGTTGGTAGCTTATAATATTTATTTTAGCCTATATTTATATTGCAATAAGCGAACTGAAATATATATTATGTAATAGTTGCGTTTTTCATACCCTGTACAAACGGTCACACTCACGCCAGTAAATTGGGCGAGCCCTAAATCTCTCTCAGGAGGGGCCATTTGTTTAAAAAACAAAAGAAAATTTCCACTTAGGACTTCAAGAACAACCTAGTTTTTATAAATGCGAGACCAAAAGGATGCATAAGAACTTCAGACGGAGAATACAACTCGATGTCCGGAATTCAGATCCTTCGGACGCAGACGACATAAAGTAAACTTCATAAAATGTCATACATCTTATATGGAAATATTTCCATTAAACTTCTAGATACAAAGAGTACGACTTAATCGAGAAGCATCCAGCAACCCATATAAAATTCATTTTGACGCTGAACCTCAGCTCAACCCTGCGAATTTTAATTATGACCGATTCGTCATCTTTGTCTGTGACGTTCGCTTTTATCAGCAAACCCGTTCGACGCGTGCAAGGCGTTCGAGGTTATTTCCTGTTATGTGCCGGTCGTATTAGCATAATGACCATAAACCGTCGTCAGCATAGGAAGAGCGCCACGGCTGTTGTCACAGGTCAGTCGTCCGATCGATGACCGGAGCGGCCACTCTTCCGAGCAGCTGACGCATCTGGCTCTCCAGGTGGACAAAACGACGAAATTTCTTCGGAGACAAAGGTACAAGTTCAGCGGAATATGACCGGCGTTCGTCGATTCGACGCGCATGAGCTGACGCCGCGCTCTACTGGCCGACACGACGACGGCTTCCACTGCGACTTTTTCTTCCGGCGATCAAGCAACGGGACCTCCATTGTGTTCCAACAGAAGACGTCGTCATATCCAGCGAGCATAATAAACTACCATTCGAATGTCACGAAACGATGCTGCATAATAGATATGCAGATTGGTTCGGAATAGAATTTCCTTCTGCATCGTCGTATGTATGATGAGGTTATCGCACTATCTGCGTTTCAGAGTTTCAATCTGAACGAGCGAAGATAGCGGATAAAAGGATAATAATATATTAATAGTTGATTGAGAGCTATTGTTATAGTGAATTGTATAAAATTACGAAATACATAAATCCACGCACATAGAATAAACAAGATTAACCAGGCTCAAGTGTGTCTATATTTTGCCTACACGTAATCGAGGAGAGATTACGCATTTGTTTGTACACTACGTGTACATATGTTTGATTATCTACGATCAAGTTTTCAACGTCGAGACTACAACAACGTGGAAAGAGTTAAAATCACATAGCTCTGGCGGTGAACCAAAACAATAAGAACTACTATATCTAAGTACTATTATTATTTATTTATTCTTGTAATGAAATCATCATCTTACAAAAATCATTAACACACATCAGACCATTTAAAAATCAATACTACACGATAATAAGACGAGTGTTCATAAAAGTCGGCAAATAGTGACATGTCAGAAAAAAGCAGGAGCTCTACTCACAAGAGAACGAAACACTCGAACATTGCGAGATGTGACAGTACATAGCTTTAAGACAATTTATTGTTTAGTGATGTTCATATGATTTTTACGGCTCTTGAAATTTAACGGACTAGAAGTTGAGAATGAGCTCATCTATATTAGATCAATTCTGACAAATAATAGTAGATGTGAGCCGAAAATAGATAAAATACAAACCTATCGAAGATATGGAATATCATCACATCAACGAATGTTCGCATAGTTAGATCACATGTTTTTATAGTGGTGACATGGCCATTTACCCAATTATTTTTTAAGTATACCTTTACGGGGAATAAACTATTTGATAAAAAAATGGCTTGTAACCAAAAGCCTTCCTTCCATATTTAGAACAAAAATAATTCACATATTTATGATTACTACTCTAAAAATGCTATCATTTCGACTTCAATGATATCTGTTCAATTAAGCCAAATAGCCAAATAAAAAATCTTCACTATGGTCGTCGTATAGCGAGGTAGTATTTGCCTATGAGCAACAATGTATATATATGTACTTAGCCGAGTTTCACATCGACGTATTGTGAACAAACCGATGCTTCGCTCGACTTCCTACCTGGACTGTCGTTAAAGACAATCCGCATCATTATATACAGGTGTCGGTTAATCGCGCTCCGTTTGATAACATAAGGAATATATAAACATAATATAAACTTACGCGACTAAGCCTCCCAGGAAAGCCACCGGCCCGCCGCCGATCAGCCTGATCTTCCTGTGACATGAGTCCAGCAACGAGGGGCGCGGGGGCGGCAGCTCGAGGGCGCCCCCGCGCTCTGGCGACCTCAGCATCACCAGCCGCGCATAACTACACCAGCCCGACACCCGAGCGCATAGCACACCCACAACCGCCACTGGGGACAAACCTAGGCGACAACATTCGACCACACAATATCAACAAACTGCAGCGCCTCCTCGCTCGCGTCGTAGCACAATCATAGACGAACTCTGCAAATAACGTTTAACTTTCACATGGCCGTTGACGTTACGCCACGAGGCGTAATTGCCAAGGCGCGCTCCTTCTTGACCGACACGACACTTTCTACGCGACCTTTGACGTGCGCGCCGCTCTACAGTGCGATCCATATCGATCGAACCCGATCATGTCGGCCGATTCGCTCACGTGGTTGGCCTGTTGCCATTTGGCCGCGCAACGAACCGGTTTCCAGCGGCAGTGGTGACCGTTCACTCTTGTTTTCCCCGCGTCGGAAGACCGACCGGCGACCGGTCACTTCCCGGTGAGACCGAACTGGAACGGTCCAGCTCGATGTTTACGCAGAATGGGCAAAACATCTGCAGAATACGTGAATATAGCACAACGGAAAAATACTACATTATATCCATGACAACTATGAGAATGTGATTGTTATACATTTTAAATACATATTAACCTTTTGTAGTTCAAAGTGTTAAACCAAGTCCTAGCCATTTTGAATGAATATATTTAATTAACCTTTACAAATCCAAAGGCATGTATGTCATGTCCAATATATTTCCTATTTTCAGAAGACATATTAAATGATTTGATGTTAAATGGCTATTATTACCAATATTACTATGGACTTTTAATATGAGATTATCGGACAAAATATATTCAAACCGAATTTTGTTCAATAGGAGGGCGCAAAAACAATTATCACTTCTCAGAAGTCAAAAATTCACGTCAAAAGTAATAAAAACGTGTCGGCGACGACACGATTTTATTGCTTTTGATAATAAAGGGATAATTGTTTTTTGCCCTCTCTTATTGGGCAAAATTTGGTATATATGTATGTCCCTCGTTTAATTTGTAATATTATTATAAGAGTCGTAATATGAACGCTAGATAACCGAGCGATTCCACTGCGGCGACGACGGCACGATTTTATTGCTTTTGATGTGAATTCTAAACAAGGACCGAATTTGAACTTGGTCAAAAAGTGTCATTTAATGAAAAATACTATGAATCTTCATGAAATCGAAATATTAAAAAAAACGACCACTGCGCATTATTGACAGCTGTCTGATTTACAGTGCTGGCTAAAAAACTCGAATTGAATCACAATTTTTCTTATTAATTTAATTAAGAATATTTTAAATAACTTGAGAAAAAACGTCCAGACGTTATGGACATAGGAGCTGCCAGTAAAAACAGACGTCTAATACGTGTGGACAAAGGGTAAAGAATAATTGTACGAGGCGTTCAGAATATTAGGGACGAACTCAACTAAACGAGGGTAACGGTCGAAATGATATTATGAAAGTTCTCCCTTGATATTAGTTTCAATTGTATATCTATCCTGCATAGTGCAACTGCAATGCATGATTGTTTATTATTATGTTATAATTTAGGAATTAATTCTAGAATCGTCTATTTCACTCTACTATATAATATATTATTATAAAATAAAAAAATGACACTTTGTTGAGTTAGCATATAATGTGGCATCAAACAGAATTATAGCGTTATTTCACGTATTCGCCATATATTATGCTTATTAAGGATAATAGTAACTTTCGTCAAATCAACGTAACATGTGGTAAAACATGGATATGTGGTCTACTTATATACATATGTATAAAATCGCAGACAAGCAGATACAAAAACACAGAAATGGGTGATTCTAATTGCTCAATTTTAGTCAAATACATATCATTTTTTCTATATACGTGTCTGCAAATATATCATTGATTAATACAAACGATTAATTTATAAATTGTATAAATGCAGATTTATTTAATATATTAATAATTATTTAAATTACACCAATTATTAACACACATAATTGTAATTGTTTTGTCTTGAAGCAATTAAAGTAAAAGTCAAGAGATAATGTCAGTTATGGCACGTTTATTTTACTCAATTGGCATAGTAATGATCGAAGAAGAAACTACCAGCTATCCAGTTGAATTCTTAAGCTCCTTAAATCAAAATATATTACGACAACACATACTATTCCTATTATTATACTGTTAATAAATTTGGAATCACAAATTCTGACATGTAAAGGCATGGATGAGTTTATTACAATCAATTCATTGAATTGACTTGAGAGATGAATGCTTCTCTCAAGTCCAATTGTATGTATAATTCAACAAAAAATCAAGTGTCTAAATACCATAAAAATCTTTGTATAGGTATGACATTACAACATTAAAACTGGTATTAAATAAAACATGTGCGATTTAATGTTTCTGGTCACGAAAGAAAGCCCCATAATATTACTACATACAGCAATTGGCATAATTACTCGTCAATGATTGCATAAATCAGTAATGCTGACTACGAAAATGTTAAGCACTGTGACAAGTATTGCTTTTAATCGCCCACTGTGGATCAATAAATATTATAAACGTTACGTAAAACCATATTGACCATAGGTACCGGTTATTTTCTACTGATTCATGCTATTGTATTAACTTATGTATTGTTCAAGGCGGCATGAAAAGCCACATTTTAATTACGTTTACTAAACGAAAAATTAATTACACTCGTTTGTAATTCGATATAATGAAAATGTATTTTTTATTTTGTTATGTTTGATGAGAAACATACTTCAATATGAACATATTGAAGGGTTATTCAATAAAAATACCACATACCAGTTTTCCACTTCAAAAAGGGGCAACCCAAAAATAGCAATTTTCGTTTATTAACGTCAAAGAAGTTTAAAATAAGCTTAACTTTAACCGGTAAAAGTTACAAAGGCGAGACTCTAAAATTAACCTGTGCTTGATACAATCTGTATCACGTTTAATTAGGAGTTGTTTTAACAGAAGCAGTTTGATACTTTTTATCAGTGAGGATGCAGTAAGTTTTTGATGTTCTTTTAACGATTTTTAATTTTGGGTGATTATTATATGCTTATTAATCAAACATAATATTACCTAAAAATATTCTATAAAAGACAATATTTTCATTTGTCAAGAATTTAATAATAAAATAAATTATAACATAATACATTTTAATGTTAAAATTATGCTGTATTCTTCCATATACATACGCGATTTAACTACAGGACACACGACAGTTGAACACAGTGATAAGTGAACTCAATGACTATTGAACACAATCAGCAAAAAATTGAAATAATATGAATAAAACAAATTAAAAAGCATTAATTTGGATCATTTAAGCATTTAATATTATTTCTGAGAGTAGCAAACATTTAAATTTAGTTACATAAATAAATAAATCAGTTAATCATTAAATAATGACTATGCATGATCACTTTTCACCAAAAAATCTATCTGAACATTTAAAAAATAATGAGGCAATATTTTTTCCGATAGTCACATAAATAAACGAGTTTATCAATTGATCGTGATATAATAAAAAAAATATATGAAATGTTAGGGCAACGTTCACAAACCGGTGTTCCGTGGAGAAATTTGAATATACTTGAATCTGTTCATTAAAATGTTTTATTATATTCTAATTCGACTTTTTTCGATTTTTGCCCTAATAAATTGCGCATTAAAGGCTCAAGCTATTATACAGTATTAGCGATGGAATTGTTAATAAAGTTGCCATATATCGCGTTTGTTAAACATATTTAACAGGCGCCCCAAACCTATTCAGATAACAGGTTGCACTGTTTAAACTAGCGCGACAATCATAAGCAAGAAAACAGGCTACTATAATTATGCCTCCAGAGCGTCGTTCTTGCAATAAGTGGGCGAGCACTAAGACTCCCTCACGTCAAAACAAGTACCCTTTTTTATTTAGAATGTTGCTTCCATGACAATTAGCATGGTCGGGGTCCGCGGGATTCAACATTTTGAGTTTAATGGTCCGTGAGGTCCGAAAGGTTGACTGAGTTAGAGTACTTCATGATGGTTAAATGATCCAAATTAATGCTTTATAATTTATTTAATTCATACCATTTCAAACTTTATTGCGGATTGTGTTCAATTGCCGGTGAGTTCACTTGTCACTTTGTGCAATTGTCGTTGTCGTGTGTTATCTAAATAGCAAAAGATATGTTGAAAAGACTGAAGCAAACAAAATATTTTGATTTTGTCAGAAACGTAACTGTATAGATAAAATTACATCTCATGTAGAAAAATAGATTTATCTTGCAGAGCAACTAAATTTATCTATAACTGAAACATCGAGCTTTAACTAAAGACTTTTGAGAGAGAACTGAGGGATGTTTTGTCTACGATTAACTTTAACTTTTATTATTTTCTAAAACATACTTTACTGCGTTTTATTAAGAGATTTAATGGAGACTAAAGCAGAAAATATTAAACAATATGAAAGAGGCGATATAGTAGCAGAATCTATTTCGGGGGAAGAAAATAACTAACTAGAAAGTTTTAAATTAAATTATGGAAACCCTTAGAAAAACACTTTAAGTTTGTATTTATTTATATATATGTGCAATATTATATAAATATACAAATGTTAATTAAATTAGGACTGTTCTTTGGAACGAACATATATTAATTCAAAATTTGATTGAAAACTTATTGTAATGTAGTGTACACATACAAATAATCTAATTTACATAAAGCATTTCGCAGGTAAAATAACAATGGGCTCAAAGTTCGCAAAACAAATTATCGTTCTACATGACAACCTGCTGTCAATTCAAAACTTGGTTGATATTCACCATTCCTCCATATATATATATAACAAGTAATAACAACAAAACCACAATCATACCTAACCACAGTCATCCGTTACGAAAATAGGTGCTAAAAAAATATTTAACTCGAATAGCTGATAATAATCGATAATATTTAAATTTCCCCTTTCCACCGAAACGAATTATAAAAAAACAAACAAATGACAATCGGCCTAACGGCGCGCGCGTCAATATCACGTGGTATTTTTTTATTTGTGTGCGCTCGATATTCTACATCGCCATGCGTTTTGCAATGCAATTTATTCGCGTTTTGTTGCATTTTCTTACAATTCGACTCAACCGCTCTTCAGCCGAGAACGGGCCGAATTCTATCTTCGTATAACACAATTAGACCGAGTTTAATTCATACGAACGCAAATATAACGTCTCAATGTGACAAACGGAAAAACACAATGCGATAGACTCGCGAATACGAGCGAAACTAACGCAACCGACAACAGCCGCGGCGCCACTGGCGCGGTGCGGCGATTGCAGCAGCTGACGGGCAAGCGTGCGCGCATGCGCGCCGTCGCATTAACTTTGCGCGTGCGTCAACAATGACGGCCGGGGGCGCAGCGGCAATTTCAAATTTGTTCTATAGCGAAATCGATATATTTTAATATGATCTAATATGTTTAATATGATCTAATATGATGGAGTGCACGGTGGCGTATTTCGAGCTCATGACGCAGATGTAACGTTGTGCGCGAGAATAAAGCGCACGCAGTGTCACGCAACGTCAGCTGATCGCCGCGTCGCTCCGTCTCTTTCGCGGCAGTTGTGTCACATAGCGCCGTCTCGCTCCCGCAGTCTCACCTGACGTCTCTAGCGGTCGAACACATTGCGTTGGCAACGGAATCACAATAACAACGGCACAACGGCCATATCGACGTTCGCATGCGGCGGGACGACGTCTGTAGCGCTATGGCCAAAACGTGCGCTCTATTGTTTTTCATGTTTTTTCAAGAGAAAGTATATACCCAATGTGATACATTTTAATCAAAATGCATTTTTTTTCTTCAATATTAATATTAACCCCTTAAAATAATACACTTGCACCACGTTTCTTTCAATCAATAGCGGTCCGTCCATATGGGCTACAGGGCCGCAGCCTGCAGCCCTCCCAGTATAGAATGATTTTTTTAAATATTTTTATTTATGTAACTTAGTCAGTAAATTATTATTGTCAAATATAATGTTTTATATAGAACATTAGGGATATTTTTTTCAATATTTTAACTTTTATTTCTGCAGTCCCACTGCAACTACAAATTCAAATCCGCCACTGTTTCCAATCCAATGCCATACTATAATACACAGAATTCAGCTTACTCGTCTTAATGTCGCAAAACGACGTCCTATTTATCTACCACTGCGGGAACAGGAAAAATGTGCAGGAGGGCCATGTTTTTTTAATTCCCTTTAGTAATATAACAGGCGGAAACCCAATGCGCTACAACGGGGTAAATCAATCAGTATACATACACCAGACAGAAATTCAAATCTGGAAATCGGTAACATATATTTTATTTATTAAAACTTATCAATATTCTTTACAATAAATTTATGTAACTTTGCAATTGGGGCCAGTTTTTAATAATTCAAATCTGCGGGATTCGAATGTGGGGCTCTGGATTATTACTTCAGCACCTTAGGGACTACACTATGTCAGCTTTATCCTGTGAATGCAGTGTTGTTTGTGGCAGTGGTGTATGTAGTACTAAATTAAATATACTACATATGTATGTTGATTGACTCAACTTAAAAAAAAATTAAATATATTTTGATTTTTTGTAAATCTTATTCTGTTTGTAAATTTAAAAATTGTGACATTGTATATAGGTTTGAAAAAAGACACCCACTACCACTGCTTTTAGCCGAAGCTACGCGAATGAATATTTAAGTATGAATTTAATATTTATTTTCGTGTTGCAAAATTCATTTTTTGTACAACTTGCTTTTTCCATTTTTTGTACAACTTGCTAATAATATAATATTTTCTATCAACACCAATTGAACTTGACGTGCTTTTTTGCCACTGAGACGATTTGAAATTTAATTCGATTTTATAACCATATTTCAATTCTATCAACGACTTTTTAACAATTACTCAGAATTATTTTTGTTGAAAATTAAGCAGATATAAGACAAATTTTTATGACATATTTTAAAGATTTTTAAAGTTTAAGTTGACCTCTTAATAAAAATGTAAATTTAATTTGCTGAAGCGCTTATCAGATTTACAACAAACATTTCTGGAACATTTTTCTGACCAAAAAGAAAAATGATCTTGGATTCAAAATCCTTTTGAAGAATCTTGTGATACCTCACAATTTCACAAAAAGAATAATAACACATTATTATATCGACAGACTCCTTAAATTTAAATGTAGGTTTATAAATTAAAAGGGTTCCAAAGTCTGTGGAAGGTTATATTGACAAAATGATATTCGATAGTGGCTTTTATTTATTTTGTTTTTGTTTGTGAAGACATCATTTTTTGACCAATATCATATAATATACTTTTTATCTGGAACAGTTTTTGGATTCATAAAAAAATCGTTAAAACTAAAAACGATTTTTTCTAAAATTTAATAATATCAAAAATTTGATAAAACCAATACCTTTCATTTATTAGGAAGGTAAGATCATGAAATTGTATGTTTAATTTCAATGTACCGCGAACCAAGTATTGAGAATCGATGAATAGATTTTAAGCATTATTTTAAAGTTTGTGCACTGCGACAAAAATAATTAATACCTCTGCTTGTAAAAAAATATCGGTATTTCGTGTAGTTTCATTAGGTAAATGTAAATTTTTTTCGGGCCGCCATTTTGAATCGTTGGTGTTTTCATATGATGCGCAAAGTCATATTTCTCAGCTTTACATACTTTACGCGGCACGAGATTAAATTGATTATTTATACGGAGAGGCCTGCCTAATCAGAGTTTTCCGAGCGGAAGAAAGGTCGCCTTATCGCCGAGTTAACTTTAAGGCACAAAGGCCGCAGGGTCCGAGTCGATCGATACGATTTGAATAAAATTCAAAAAATGTACAAATTTAACAAAAGCCTCGAAAAAATTCAAAACAAAAGACGTTCTTTTATACAAATAACAAAATAAAAACTTTGATAGTTTTTTTCTTGTCGTATTAAAAGCTCTAAACGCTTCGTTGACCCATTTTCACGTAATAATTCTTTAGAACATTTCAAAAACACTCAATTTGCTCTCGAATGTGCGTTTTGACATTGTAGGTTTGTATATTTTTTTTCTAAATAGATAACTCGTCACTCACTTTTACTACAGCATTTCTTTATAGATACTCTTGGACCGTTTCCAGGTTTTGTGAGATGAAAGCGCTCTGAACTTACCTGAAACAATAATAATAAAAAATATTTAAAACATGGATTTTATTCATTAATATTAAAAAGCTTTATTTATTATACTAATATATACAATAAACACGTTTGTTTAATTTATTATATAAAAATAAATGTATTTGTATAGAGGCTTGTAATGTATTCTTGTTCGGTGATGGAAACGCAGTTGATGGTTAAATGATTGATTTATTCTGTGTGCGGAAGAAAAAATGTATAAAAGCATATTTTTAAAGGAGAGCTAAAACAGAATGATATAGAACCTAATTACTCTTACTCGTGTCATAATGTAATAGATTGAAAAAAGCTTTTTTCTTTTATATAAAAATATTTTAAATGCAATTATATGATTCTTTCGCAAGCAGTAATGTTTTATATAGTAAAAAGCTCGATTTGAAAGCTAGAGAAAAATGATCTCTTACGTGATTTTACTTATAAAGATCATCAGAATAAAATTTTCGACATATGCACAAATTCACAATCCAGACTTAAATTTCGGATTGATTTCGTTGCTGAAATGTGATGCCTTTTTTGGCGCAAAAATGATGGGCCAATTTGCTTCGTATAGTTTTGTGTGTCTACTGAAACCACATGTCTTCCAACTCTAATTTGGGTCTCAAAAGATCACGTAAACTGACAATTGTTGCTATGCTTAAGGACCACTATCAAATTGTTTCACAAAAATATTATCACAATTATTCTGCATCCTTGAAGAGTATAACTCTTTTTTATTTACAATAGCGTATATTGCATAGTTTTACTACAAGACTAGCATTAATCAGATAATATAAGTTGGTAATAGCAAAAATAGTGGACTTTTCTTATAGTTTCATGTTTTTGTATTAACCGACGTTTCAAAATAGCTGTCGATATATAAGGGTCTATTCGCAAGTATCTGACTTTAGTCATAATTATTGATTCTTGCTTTTATTTTATTTCCTTAGAATTGCATAAATATTTTTACTCTATGAGGTTGAATTAATTATTACGAAAACTTGCAGTCGGAAAAATCAATAGTACCGACGATGGATTGTTTCTGTTTGGTTTACTTTGAGATTCCAATTAGAATATTCCAATACTTTAAATTATTCATTCATTTTTGTTATGGAATATTCTTAAATGTTTGATTTCTAATTATGAACTTTAAAAACAAAATTCAACAACGCAAGTAGTCAACTTTTTTTCGTAATTTACCGCAGCAGTATTTATAGCACATTTTGTTTTTTTTGCTGTTTTGCGAAATATATCTTATATTTATAACAGCAATGACCGAGCTAAAAGCCGATAAAGAAACAGTCGCATACAAAGTAATGGGAAAAAAACTTTGTAATTGCGGAAATTCCAAAAATTATTTATATATTCGAGATAATATTATACAGTTGTGAACTCTCTCAATCTCTTTTAAATTAATACGTCAAAGTCTGTTTAAGTAAAATGTAATATTTTTTGAGTTAACCGAATTGTAATTGCTGCAAACCATTGCTGTAAATTTTTAGCCCACACCAGCAGCAACTAAATGAGTGTTTTCCGCAGCAAGAATAATTAAATTTAGTTCGTACTTACTTTAAGTTTAAAACATTTAATGCTCTAATATATTTTAAACAAAAAAATTATAGTCTTAATACTTTTTATGGTAATATATATGTATATAGATATTCGAATACCTGAAAATAGCAAATTTTTGGAAACTCCAGATGCAATACAAGTAGATATGTACATACAATAGAAAATTATTGACTGTACTAATGTTTCCATAGAGATTGTATTCTATAAGCAATTAATAATGAATGCATATCTTATAATCTTATTATGACAAGGTTTTTTGATATAGTTTCTTTGTAAATTACAATAAATATTTCACCATAATACTAAAAACGTAACATACTATTAAACCTATTTATAGTTTTTTATAATATACGGTATTTTGCTAATATCTCTTATATTTCGTGTATCGGTGTATTGATGAGTGGTCAGTCTTTGCCTTCTATGTTGGAAATTAGTATAATATAGTTACTCCGATAGAATCATTTAAAAACATTACAAAAATTAATTAAACAAATATGAACCTCATGCAAAACCTTATAAACACGCAAAAGCTAGCTTCATATGAATTGTTTACGTGACAGCGCATTTCTCTTTAGGGTGCGCATGTGAATGTAAATAATAAGAGCGGTTAAAAAGCACCCCCATGGGACAGTTTACAGCTGGAAAAGCTAACAAGTTCTCGGGATTTTTATCGCGCGGGACACTTATCGGCGGTCGCCGTGACCCTTTTTTTGGAAACCGTGACCCGCTTCGGACCCGCAACGTTACAATATAAATAGACAGATAGGGTCCCGAAGTATATGTATCATAGTTTGCCGCAGATAGATATATGGAGCGCCAATTACCAAATTGAAAACGTCCATCCGTTATATCCCTTAAAGGCAGTTAATCTGTCAACGTAACGGCAACGGGAGTAAATAACCGCTTTTCCCCACTCGCTCTCCGGGGAAAACTTAATACAGTTAATTACGATGACATATAAACAATTTTCGCAAATTGTGAGGCTATTGTTTTCTGGAAATAATTCGAATTTTAATTGGACATTGAATACAAATAATAATTGGGTAACGGTAAAAAAAGTATAATTAGAATGAATGTTTGTTGATATAGGAATGTATTAAGAAACGCTGGTAAAACAAGAATTTAGTTAATGGGATGGTTTAGTTAAATTTATGTTTTAACGTTCCTCGGGGATTAAGTATTCTATTTCAAATCGCCATTATTAGATCGACTAAGATTAGCTCGTACTTAATAGGGCAATAAAAACTAGATGTTAATCAATCTGCATCGCAGCGGTTCGGCCTTAATAATAAAGTAAATACTAAATAATAAAATAAAGCAATAAAGCAGCCAGTCGATTAAAACTAAAAGTTAAATGTCGCTTTGCTGAAACCAATTTGCAAATTTTATTGAATAATGTATCTTAAAACTGTTTGTGAAGCTAGATTGAAAAATAGAAAATATACTAATCGGGATGCTCTAATTCTAATGGATCAGACATGGCTTCTGATTTAATTTTAAAATCAGCCTGACTGTTCTTCGTTCGTCGTTTCATTATCGGTAAAAATTCACAATGATTTGTTATAATGAAAGCGAATAATTGAAGGATATATTTGCATGTTTAAAACAAGATACAGAAAAAAACGAGATTGAAGTTCGCCGACAAGCAAATATATTGGTGTAACTCTACGGAAAGCTCCCATACACTTTTGCGATCTGTCGATTCGCACACGAGTGGTTTCTTTTCGTCTACTAATGTAGCTATTATATTTCCAAATCAACGATAAGGCCGATTAGAGTAGTTGGGAAAATCATAAATAATTTTTTGTTATTTAAATGTTTCCGACCTCTATAAAAAGTTCTAATGCCTGTACGACACTCTCTGGAAGTTGGTCGAGTTTGGTCAAAATCTCTCGGAAGTTGTACGAGGTTACTCAGAACGGGAGGTAAAGGGGTAATTCAGTCGACTTGGCCAGCTTCGAGCGCTTCCGAACATTGTCGGCAAAAGGACCGAAGTCGGAGCTGCTCTTTCGATCGCAAGCAGTGAGATACTTCCCCTTTCGCTCTCTCACGTGTTGAGTGACGAGAGTGAGAGAGATAATGATATGGTGTTTCGCAAACTGAGATAGAACGAGTAACTCGGTTCAATTTCAGTATGCGCGAAGGCGTCCTATAGTTAACACGCACGTCGAGCACTGCATTGTGGTCACGTGGTCAAGTTATAATACCACATGCTTATCGGGGACTTCAACAGACTCTTACTGACATCTTTGAAAATTTTAGGGCACCGAAAGGGATTAATTATATTTTTGATAGTATATTATTCTAACAGATATCGTTATTATATTTTTTTTCATATAAAATTAAATAATTAAAAAATAATTAGTGGTACAAATTTATTTTCTAACAAAAAAAGACACTATTTAGGTGTAACTTAAAAGCCCATGATGATCGAATTTTAATAAATAAATATTGTTATGTAAAATACCGTTACATTTTTTTTATCCTCTACATTTTTAATTACTTTTAAAAATACGAACATCACGTTTCTAATACGCTAATAAATTCATTAATCATATTTTATTTTCGACTTAAAATGTATGCTTAATAAGACGATGATGTGATTTTAATTCTGAAATTTATGATCCAAATCTGTTGTACCGTACTGTAAGAATTAATAGAAAGATTTATCACATAATATCTCAAATTCAGCAAAAATGATACAAAACACATAAAAACTGACAATCCTAATATCAGTTCCTCCCCCACGGAGGAGTAAATGATTGAGGCCCATAATTTTTCATCCCCCAGGAAACGAGAAGCGCGTGTTTTCGTTACATAACTATTCGCGTTATTGCTTACAAAAAAAATCGCCACTGACCTCGGATAATGACGCCTACCGTGAATAATTTCACTGCGCGCACAATAAGCACATTTTGAGAGACTCGGCATTAAATTAACATAATCTTGAATAGTACAAAAAATTGAGGCCGCGTAGTGGCATCGTCACGAGACATGAAAATGCGTGCGCGAAAAAAGGCCACTCCCATACCGGAATTCGTTTGACTTTGAACTTTGTGGTGATTTTGATTCTTGATTCTAAAAAATCACAACCTAAACCGCAGTCTAGGGTCAGCAGTTATTTTTAAAAAAGCGTGCGGTGAGAATTTTTATAATATTGTGTTTACGGCGGATGCAAAAATTGCCTCTGACCGCATCAGGCGTGGGAAGGGATAAAATTGGAATTGATGTATAATAAGTAAAAAAAAAAACTATGAGAGATCTACCCTTTGGCTCAGGGCAATTGAGCTAGATTAAATATTTAAAATATACAATGAGTTACTTAAAATATTTTACTTATTTATTAAAGGGATCGACAACTTTTGTAATCTCGCGAATCCCATAAATCCGTACGTCTACAAAAAAATTACCAGGTAATTTCAACATTTCCAAGACACCATCCTCTTAACATAGATAGCCCTTAAAAATGTCATCCAAAATTCCACTATAATTAGCTAAACCACGAAAACTATACAGGCGGCCCTCGACTTTCGAACGTTCGACTTTCGTGCAATTCGCTATCTCGCACATTTAAAAAAAAAACAATTTTTTTCAATTTAATTTTTTTTTATAAAACGTTCTGATAGCGGTGAATCTTTTGCTTCAATCGGACGTTTGTATGATACAAACAGGTCTACGATATGTTCAATTTTGCAAAATTACAAATATAATTAAAGAATACGCTCAAAATTGTGGAAAATAAAGATATATTTCCACAATCTTTAATGATATGTTTCCAAAACAACACAGAAAAAAAAACATGGATGAAATGGAAAATCTTTGTCATCGTAGATCGATGACCAACATCAAAAAGATGTCCCTCTGACTTTCGTACATTCAACATTCGCACACATTTTCAGGAACCAATTATGTGCGAAAGTCGAGGGCCGCCTGTATAACTTAAACAATATATTGTCAGATATAGGATTATTAAATTTTCTAGTATATCCAAGAAAACTAAAACACCTAGTTACAAAGCTTTAGAAAAAAGAAAGCCGTTTCAGAAAACAGCAGTGACTCTTAGCAACTGGAGTCTTTTGAGCGAAAATTTCTGAGAAATATTTTCGGAACGATATTAGAATGATGCTGTATATATTTCGCATGGATAAAATGACAGAAATTAAAATACACAGGTTCATATGGGATTCGAACCCAAGTCTTTCAGATCAATAGTCAAAGGCTTATACCACTCGTATGTCGTCCTGGTTTAAAAAGGAATAACTATAATTTCCTTCATGTAATGTTATTACTGATATGCCTGAAAATATAAATATTCTTTCAATGTCTGATTTTTTGATAGGATATGTGAAAATGAAGATTTTATTATAATACATTTGAGACATCCATGTATTTATTATTATTATTATTATAATTATAAGCATCTACACCTGTAAGTACATAAATAAAATTAAAACAGTATTACAGGTTTTAAGACTATTATAATACTAACTTACGTTGCCGCAAGATATTAATCTGGGTTTAATATGAGCGCTTCCATTACTTTCTGTAGAGCTTATCAATTATTTGTTCTGGCTTATATTGACATTGACCTTTTAACCCAGGTGGCAGAAACCCAGTTTAAACCCGATTGCATCACAATTTCGAAAAATAACACAATACTGCTGAATTTCAGTCGAGAGAGAGAGATAGAGAGAAAGGTGGGCGACTACGGGAAAATTCGATTAGAAGCCGGAAAAGCACATACACTAATAACATTTTTACATGGACATAATGTAAATACATAAACATTATAATTTGATTAAAATTGTGCACATGTTATCAAATTATACATATATATGTAAATCATTTATTCTTGAGATATGTTATTTTATATGTAGATACCTTGTACACATTGAGTCACTACATAGAACAAGATAGCCGCTCATATGATATTCATAGATCCCAGAGGAAATTTTTTAATCTTCTTCTCTTTAAATAAGAGAGCAGCCATCAAAGAATGTTTTAAAAATGCGTTAGTCTACTCAGTTTGAGATCGTATTGTTCACGTGAACCGCAAAGCAGTGCCGCATTGTGCGTTGCAGGTAAACTCTTGTGACCGGTCAGGTCGAGAAAATTATAGCGAAAGGCAATTGTGCTTTGGAAAGTTTCCAAGAAGAAAAGTTTTAGTACGAAATAACCCCTTATTTGGTAGCACAATTATTAATAGATAGTTGCATGCATTCATTTTCTAATAACGTTGTCATATTTAACTACAGTCGGATTCCTGATCTTTGTTCTTTTGTGTTTTATTGTTACTAATAACGCAATATAAATATATTATAATATGTAATAATAATATTAGCATAAAATGATAATATTTGAGTCAAAATCTAATAGAATTGATCCATAAAATGATCTCAAATGTATTCAGTATGTAATTTAATTTATTTTTAATATAAAATATAAACGCAGATCATACTTTGAGTCACCACATTAAAATATTGCATTGCAAAAAGTGACTCAACAAATTTATTGTTAATGACAGTGATTAGTATTTTATCAGACTTATGACTCAAAACAAAGGTTATTAACTGTATCCAATGACAACTCGATAAAGGCAATTATGAAAGCTTTAGCATTATTAAAAAAAAATTCTTTGATATTTTATTTTGCTAAGGAAGGCTTGGAAAACTATATAAATAATATTTAACATTACAAACGAAAGAAAATTAAAAATAAAACATCCATCTGATATTCAAATTTTTGATCTTCAATATGTAATCAATAGCTTTCAATACTGGTAATAAGATATTTTACATAAAATAAAACTGTCTGCTTTGAAAAATTATGATTTTGTGTGAGAAAGGACGGTAATGATTTATTCAATTTTTTAGAAGACTACAGTTTTTAAATGTTTGGTTATCCCTGTTAGAAAATATACCTTTTTAACTGGCAACGTAGTAACCTAACTTCTATATACAGCCTACAAACGAATTATTGCTTATTTATGTATGCCCGTAAAATATTCACATCTACTCGAATATTATTTTATGAGTAATATAAATAATGTTTATATTAATAAAACCCGAATACGGAGAATTCTACTTTCATTTTTTATACCGACACAATGAGGAAAACTAAAGTATAAAATTATATAGAAGAGATTTTTACACAGCAAATCATATAAGGAAAATGGGCGCAACGTCAATGTTGCCAGTTGAAAATCATATCGCTCCTTTTGCAAAATTTACAACATCCGCACACGCTCCCCGGAAAACAATCAGACAATCAACTTATCCGATATGAATAGTCAATTTTCGTTCGTCGAACTCTGGATCGTACTTCCGTGGGAATCGTTCGAGTTTCTTCATCATGACGCAATCCGGTTCGAATTTGAGACATAGCTCCATACTACGGACGGTCATTATTATTAACTCGAGTGTTTTAACTTTATCTCGCCTAAACTAAGAGCGTAGCACGGTTAAAAAGGCTGTTTAGAGTCGAGAAACACGGTCGCGAAAAGCGGTCGTATATTAATTTAAATTAGGGAGCGAGCCTCGCTCGGGCTTTTAACTCCTACGCCTAAGTTAACTTGACCGAAAATATGTGTAACGGTGTTCGCGGTTTTTCCTCTTATTAGAATCAGTGTAAACCATAAAAATAACATTTCAGCGAATAGTCTAACTTGTGCGAAGTTAGACCGGTCTACAAATATACTGAAATTAGTGTATTGTTTGCTAAATATAATACATAATGGTCAACGTATGAGACTTAAACACTTGACATATCAAATCCTGCGACTGTCGTCCCTAATTTGAAGTAGGATAAATTATAATACATACGTATATGGCGTAAGTATAAATTATAGAATATATAAACAACGGATCGTATAAATTCGCTCACATAATAATTGCGAGATCGCTGTTTATTAATGTTTGCAGTGCAATTTTGTAACATTGCACCAAGAATCGGGTATAGCAATCTGATATTATACTGTATAATTAGCATAGTGTTATAGCTGTTTATATAACATGTTTGCAGTTTTACGATATATTTTTTATCAATAATCTACATTGCAATAGCTGTTATATGCGCAGTCGTAAAAATTTGATTTTTAATTTACAGTTGTATTCGAATCACGTCTGAAAGATAATATTCAGCACTGCAACGTATGAACATACTACCAGTGTAAAACCTAGATGACAAACTGTAGCCAGAAGATATTTAAAACGTGTTTTAGTGATATTGTAGTCTAATAATACAGGAATTAATAAATAGGCGTATAACAGAATTGTAAATATTATTATTATTTTTATACAAATCTACCGTCACGATTTGACAGGTTTCCATAATATGTCATGGTAATCATTTTACAAAAATGTTTATATAACATTTAATATAAATACATATATGTATATATACATATGCAAAATATTTTAATGGACTATGCTAGTACATTAAAATATTTTACCTAAATTATTAACATATTAACAATACTATTACAATAAATTCAAAACGTTGTCCATATTGTTCACTCGAGCGAAGCTCGGGGGCACTACCTAAGATAGTGGTAGTGAAGTATTATAGACTGTCGTACGTGTGTGTGCGTTGCCGCAGGTCAGATTTGCATGGACTATACTGTATTTGCATTAACACAGTCAGTCGAGAGCTATTCATTTCATCATTATTCATAATTGAGAAAGAGATGGCAAGTTTGTGTTTACGTCCCTACTATACCCATACCTCGCTATACGGTCGCTCCTTATACGGCCTTTCGCTATAACGGCCTTCTTCAATTAAGGCACGTTTTCGATTTACGGCCTAAAATGTTTCGCTATAACGGCAAAAAAACTTTTTTCGATGTCGATTTTAAAAAAAAATTAAAAATAGATTTAATTTGCATAATTTTAAAATGAAAGGTGAAGCAGCTAGCGCCGATGAGGCCGCATCTCAACATTTTAAAGGGAATTATTGAAAGAGGTGGTCATAAACCTGAACAAGTGTTTAACGTAGACGAAACAGGGCTTTATTGGAAGCGAATGCCTGATTGCACGTACATCTCAAAAACTGAAAAATCTGCGCCTGGTTATAAGGTGTCTAAAGAACGATTAACTTTGCTACTTGGTGCAAATGCCGCGGGTGATTTTAAGCTAAAACCACTTTTAATATATTTGTCCGAAAATCCAAGGCCTCTTAAAGGACTAAATAAAAATCAATTACCCGTCATATGGAGATTCAACAAGAAAGCTTGGATGACTAAAGCTACTTTTGAGGATTGGTTCAAAAATCACTTTTGCACAGAAGTGAAAAAATATTTGCGAGACAATAACTTAAGCAACAAGGCTTTGCTAATTTTGGATAATGCACCAGGGCATTCTACTAATTAATCCGAAATATCTGAAGATGTCATGATTGAGTACCTTCTGAAAAATACAACAGCTCTGATCCAACCAATGGATCAGGGTGCAATAGCCACTTTTAAGGCATATTACCTAAGCCGAACTTTCCGACAACTTATAAGGGAAACCGGTGGTAAATCTTCAATTAAAACATTTTGGAAAAACTATAACATCAAGAATGCTGTTGACAGCATCAGTGAATCATGGAAGAAATTAAAATTAACAACAATGAACCATGTTTGGAAAAAAATATGGCCAGAATGTGTAAAAAGTACTGATGCAGAAGTTAATTGCCTTCCTAAAATTAGGCAAAACATTTTGGATCTAGCACATGATCTCGGCTTTGAAGGTTTGAACGAACGTGATGTGCTTGATCTACTTGAATCTGATAGGGAACCCCTTTCATATAAGGAACTCATTCAGTTGCAAGCAGAACCGGCGTTTGATGAAGAGACAGAGCCTGTTGTATTCAAACAGCTAACATGAAAAAAATTGTCAAAAGCTTTTTCCTATTTCGAACAAGGAATAAACATCTTCCTTGAAAACGATCCTGACGTCGAACGTGGCACTAAAGTTTCTCGAGGAATTAACTCAGCCATTAGCTGTTATAAATCACTGAAGAACGAAATAGACAAGAAGGTAAGACAAACAACGTTGGACAATTTTTTTAAGCCAGGCCCATTCTTACCAGCGAAAAATGATGACGACAGTGATCTGCAGGTTACCATTTCTTCATCGTCTTCAGATTAAAGCCATTTTAAAAAATATTATGTATGTATACATACACATATTTTATGCAACATGAAGTTGTTTCATTTTTGTTTATAGATTATTGTTGGTTTTTGGAGTCTGTTATTATTTTATGTACAAATGTATGTACTTGTTATGTATGTATTTTTGATTTAAATGAAATAAATAGATAAAATGCATTTTAAATGATAAATCATGTTACATATTTAACAAATTTGGAACCGATCCCATTGAATTTGTATGAATTTGTATTAGAATAAGTGATTCGTTTTACGGCTTTTCGCTTTGCGGCCAAGTTTCGTGGAACGTATCTAGGCCGTAAAGCGAGGTATGGGTGTATTAGCACTAAAGCACACGATAATTATCTTTACTGAAAGTTTATATAGTATCGACAAAAACTATCTGCGCTTGTTCAATGAGATATTTGACACTGTCGTAGAACAAAATGGAGGTAAGATTTAAAGAAACAGTTGATTATAAAAAAATCTCCAAATCGACGTATGGAAGTTTATTTGATTCATCAAAATTGAAATGTGAATTGATGGTCATATACAGTCCATTGATTTTTTCTGCCAAAACGGTTACATTTACATGGATTATGAAATTCTTAATGGAAGTAGAACTGGAGAAAGAAGCGTTTTCAGAAATGTTTAATACAAGCTATGTTGTTTGATCACCACTATTCCTGTCAGTACTTCAACAGTCGAACGTACCTTCTCATATTTGAAACGCATAAAAACATCAGTTTGCAATATTTAGGGTGAGGTCGGACTTTTCACGCTTTTACTAATGTCGAAAGAAAAAGTTTTACATGAAAAATACAAAATCGAACAAATTTATTTGGTACAAAAATGATTTTGAAAATTCACGTAATTAGTTTCAATTTATTCAATCGTACCATCATCAGTTAATTTAATTGTGCTATTTATTTATGGTATATTATGGGTTAATTCAATTTGCTTGTTCCAATATTTTTGCACAATTTTTCTTGTGTATATTATGATGAGGGAAGTGATTCAAATAAGCTAATCATAGCTTTTTAATCAGTTAAGTTAACATGTGTATGTATTATATCTATCAAACAAATTGATTGATTTTTTGACCTTTTAATGTTAGTCTTTATCTGGATCATTTTGCTTTGAGATATTGCACTATATCTTTGCCGATAACACATCGTTACGAAACTTGATAGTAATCGTCATATTACACTGCAGACTAATAGTCGCCATATTCGACCCAAACACTACACTGTAACAAAACACATCAACCATTTTACGATGTGCTTTTAATGCGAAACTTGAATACATATAATGTGCAATATTGTATGTGCTCATGCATTTTGATCAAGTTTATTTAAGGTCATAACTCGGAGACAAAGCCTCCGGACCACGACGTTATGTCACGAGTGCTCTCGGTTTAACAGAGTTAACAATGTGTAACACTGAAGGACACGAAGTCATGAACGCGGATCTTGATCGCGGCGAATAATAATAATTGTGAAATTCTGTCGTTTGGGAGACAAAAAGAAAAAAAAAGCTATTTTCAATCCAGTCGTCATCATCATTCAGGGCAAAAACCGTGAAGCTCGGGCATATTTTTGTATTGTGCGCAATTTGTCGCGAGGCACGCAGACTTTTGACCCACCGCGTTCGAAGTTGTGAAACAATAATTTTTTTTGATAAAAAAATTTTATCGCATGTGTCGCACCTGGGATCGAATGTATGAGGTTTGCTTGGCTTGTTCAAAAATAAATTAATAAAAATTGGGCAAGATAAATATTTAAATATCTTAGAGGGATATTTTATAAGTCAATCCTAATCTAACTTCAATGCAATGAGTCCGGAAACGACTTTTTGTATTCCAGTGGCATATAAGTTTTTGTATGCTCTCTGTTTCGATATTCAACGCGAACTATAATTTCAGAAGCAGTTTCTTCTTTCGCATAGGAACGGATCAAAGATTATAAAGAAACGGCCATTTTAGTGACATCTTGAGCCTGTCACGTTACGCAGACACTAACGGAAATTTCAGATTTTAATTTTCGCAATATCTATCTCTTGAATAAGGATGCATGTATGTACATGGCGAATACATTAAAGAATAAATAAATTTATGGCACGAAATAATGTTAATTTTTATCTATAGTCAAAAACTTTAATCACCTGGGATGCATTTAAAAATACTATAAATAAGCACTGAAATAAAACGCAAAATAGTGTAGCTCTTCATTTTCTCACACAATAGGATTAAGTACAACTCAAGAATAATATAAAATAAAACTTGACAGTATGTTTAATATAAAGTACGTTATGATGAAATATGTTTTATTATTAAAGAAGATAAAAAATCTCTTACAGTATATATGTGTCGGAAAAAGTAGCGTTATTTATCAGAGAAGCACTTGTATTTATATGGTTCACTAAGCTTTCGTTAAAATATTTATTTATCATATATATATAATCTAAGCTTGCCGAACTCAAGCGTTTGCTTAGGGACCCGCTCGTGCTATGCGTTTCTGTATACCTACTGTATGATTCATTTTTGAATTCGCCATTAGAAAGAAAATCTGACTTCTGAAGAAAATATCTGCAGGAATGATACATGGATATAGAGAAGCGATTTTAATTTTATTTATTAATATTATATTATATAATTCATATTTGTACTTAATGTACACACATAATTTAGACTTGTGGTACAAGTCGGTGACTATTAACTAAAAGACCTGTGTTCGAATTAGGGTTCTGAATTATTCGTAGTTTTCAATATTGAATAAAAAATGGGTGAAGTATTCGAATATTCGAATTTATTGGTAATTTTTTTCTAGGTTTTTACTGATATTAATTTATTTATTAAATTACTGCAAAGAGTAAATTAATTGCAAGTAAAATATTATTTATTTACAAAATAATTATTGTTTAATAATAAAAACCTTAATTAATCATTAATTACTTTCATAATCGTTACACTTTATGAATTATATAAAATATGCACAACACAATGCTGTGCGAATTACTGTGAGTGAGGGCGTCAAAAGGAAAATGCATAATTTATTATTTTACGTACTTTTTGATCAGGAATGTATTTCCGAGAATGGCAAAAGCAAATTTACAGCGGATATAGGAGTGATTTAAGACAATAATAAATAATGCTGCTCTTATTGCTTTCTATGTATACAATATTCAACTGTTTGTCGGTGAACTATTAACAAATGAATTGATATATTAACAAATGAATTGATAAAAAGACAAATTTTTCAAAACGATATAAAGGCGCATTAAAAACCACGAATTTTGGAGTGGCACTAGTCACTCGGGTATATTGAGAAAAAAAACGACTAAGTATTCAAATTACAAATTATTTCATTTTTAATTTTTTTAATTTTATTCGAGATAGTATACTATATTTTATGAATATTCGATCAATTATTCATATAGTTGAAAATTCGAATAATAGAATATTCGACTGAGAACCCTCGTTAGATTCCATATGGACCCTAGTGTTCCTCAATTTCTATCGTGGGTGGGAGATCGGAATAAGTGATTATTATTTAATTATAATAGCCGCCTACGACCACATGAAGAAAAAAATTGCGCCAAAGGCAGTAAAATCATGCGACGGCATGATTTTATTGCTTTTGACGTGGATTTTTGACTTCTGATAAGGGATAATTGTTTTTTGCGCTCTACTATTGGTCAAAATTCGGTTTAGGGCATGGCACGATTTTATTGCTTTTGACTTGGACTGGAAATTCACTACATGGCAACACTGAGCAGTATAGAAAACACGACTAATTATCAGGTAAATATTATGAGTAAATACTTTTAATAATTTTTAATGTCTAATTACAACATTTCGCATAAAATATGATTTTAGAAAATATGTTTGAACGGTGTCTAATTTTTATATTTATTTGTAGCACAGTAAAGGTTTACTCGTACCTATTATTAATTATTTAAGAAATTATATTACGATGTTAAAAAATATATAAAATGCCATTTTTGTCATGAGGCCCGGAATCATTGTTTTCCCAGAACCCGGGTTCGCCCTGGTAATACATATAAGGGATTCAAAATTCTCTAATAATAAGATAATAAATTCATAGATATGTATGTATATATAATATATTATACTGTTAGGTTATGTATGTAAATATACATATATTCACAAAACTAATAATAAAAGAAAATATTTTTATTCTCTCCACTTTTATTAAATTTCTAAAAAGGTTATGGAAAAATGAATCTTAGCTTATGCATTTCTGTTTTACATGTGTAATAGTGTACATGTTAAGAATGCATATAAATTAAAATTACATATATTCATATTTAGTTATTTATATCACAATATATTTGTATTCTTTAATATTAAATTATTATTAATAAAATGATCATTTTTGCTAATTATACATTGAACCAGGGAAAATCAAAATTAAAGGGATGATTGAATACTGTGTTAATTTTCTGATTGATTTTGTGGTTAAGAGGTAGTTACAATAGGAATCAATTATTGAGGTCAGATTTGAAATCCTACGGCCGGATAGAGCACGTCCAGCTAATCAGATATACGGAGATATATTTTTTAATTATTTTAATACAAAGGTAATTAGTCTTTTTCGCTTTAATTTTGCACACTCCTAAAAATAATAATAATGATGATGTGCGTGAATTAGCCCTAAACTTATGGCTTTAATTAATTAAGAAAATGAATACTATTATGTATAATATAATACATAATTAAGTTGAAGGATCATAATAAATTACAATATTGACTATACATCCTCAAATGTATTCAATGCCAATAATAAATATAGTAGCACACACCTAAAAAAAAATGTGAACCATCCAGCATAAAGAAGGGCGTTCTCGGGCGTTGACGTCTTGGCCGCGATCAGTAATAAGGGATGCGATCGCGACAGCTGAAACTCACCGAGCATAAATGGATTGTCTCTACATAATCTAAAAGTCTTTATAGTATTATTTTATTAGTATCTGTAGAATTTGATATGTTTTATTGTTAGTCTATGGCACGACCATGAATAAAGTATAAATATTATTATGCAATTTAGCGGAAATTTTATTATCCGTTGTATAGATTGTGAACGATCGAATCAAGTGTTTTAGAAGTGATTTTTTTAACCTATTGTGCAAAAGAAAAACATTAGTCATTGTATAAATTTATATAACGATGGAAAACTTTCCACAGTGCAAAGACCGTCTTTTAATAATACTTAATTGACCACGGTTTTAATGTTACATTTTAAAATAATTACAAACGATTAATAATAACGTCGCGGACACAAAGAAACGAACAAAAAGGACAAACGAGGTGGATAGTGAAAATAAAATAAAAAAGCAATGAAAGCGAAGGCGTCCAACAATTGAAGTGTTTGTTAGCCGGACTGAAATGATAGGCACAATGGGCGTCGGAAGCGATTTTGACGTTGATAAGTTGCCGAAATAACCGTTACCAATGTCAAAACAGGGACGAATTGCCGCGATGACGTTTCTATTTGTTCAGATAATAAAATAACTGACCTATCATAATTGCGAGATCAGATCCAAAAGCGACGATACGCAATAAATAAATCACATAAAACATTTTTGGTATTGTTATAAAATAAATTCTCAAATAAAATACTTTCTTTTATGAATATCATGATATAGGTAGTTTATTTTATACAATTTATTTTATGGCCGAGTATATATTTTAAGCACCGCTATGATAATATATAACGTATTCTAAAACCCATCACTAAATAATAAACTGGCTTACGAGCACCCGACTAGAGTAACGTCCTCTTTCAGCAGTATAGGCTCAACCATCTTTACTGTATAAACCGACGATAGCGCAAAAAAAGCATTTCGCCTTTTATGCAATGGGTTCACAATGAATGCTCATAAAATTTTGAAACCGGACGCTGTACATAAAACACTACGTGCTCTAGTTAGCCTCCGGATTTCCACGCCACTATAGTTGCATAATAATATACATGCTCATATCGCAGCGCACTCACTTTATCCATAAATCTATGGGTTGTGGGTACAACCCTAATGGACGAATCGATTCGTGCGTTTTATGAGAAAATCGCAACTAATGCGAATTTCATATTAGGATAATGTGTTTTGATGAATGGTCAAAAACCGAAATTCGGACACGAGCCAGAAAGAAGCAGCCGTGTGGTGAATGGGTATCCCATGAAATATGTATGCGAAATCTGATTGTGTATCTCAGCAGTTCCACATCGGCGGGCCGAGAGTTACGACCATAGCATTAGATCATTAAGAGATATCATCGTTACATGAATCGCAAAGATGGGACTAAAACCTACGTAATTTTAGGCGTATTGAGATATACAATTTGAGGTGTTAATCCTTTGAACGGTATCGCCGTACATGTACGATGGTTGGTTTTTGACTGTTTGGAGGTACCTCAGATAGTTAAATATTTACATATATAACTAAAGAAATAATAAATAAAAAGCAATACATTTATATAATATTTAAAAAACGATTTTATGTAAATTATTTAAATATAAAATAAAAGATATTTTTATTAATTTTATAAATATTAAGAGCCTCTGAATTGATATAAAAAAAATCACAAAAGCCGAATAATATAATACATAAAAAATATGCAAAGTAAATTAACGAAATTTAATAATAGAAAAGTGTTAAAATAAATTATTAAAACATAATAATACAAAAAAATAGTAAAATAAATCAAAATCTAATTTTGCTGCTACTACATATGTACATACATACATATGTTGTATCAGGAACAGTTTTACAATATTCACTACTTCGATTCAACAGAAAATGTATTTTAGTATATGCTTATTTTTTCCATACTGAACTCTAATGCCTGCACTACACTCTCTAGAAGTTGTCCGAACCGAAGTTACAACTGAAGTCGGCCGAGACCTACGACTTCGAGTAAGCGACCACACTATCGCAAATTTCATATACCGTCCGTGAATGACGTCCGGACGGTGGCTTCTGTCACATACAGCCGGCATATTTGTTCGCGATCGAAAAATGTGCCAAATATTCGCAATTTTTAAATTATCATATTATTAAAATTACGCTACTGATAATTATAAAAGTTTGTGTGGGCACTCACCAATACAATATCAGTGAAAACTTTTCGGTCGTAAATATTCAATTTAGGCAAAATCTTTGTCGGCTTTTGCAGAATGCCATAAGGCATCAAAATGATACTTCAGAATACGAACACCACATCTGTGACTATCCCAGAATTTGTCGCCATCGATTCTTAATAAGAATTCGTTATAGTGTGACATTTATATAAACCGATCTAGGAAAATACATAAGGATATTCGAAACGGTTACTACGAATTATTTTTTAATTATTTAATTTTATATGAAAAAAAATATTATAACGATATCTGTTAGAAGAATATACTATCGAAAATATAATTAATCCCTTTTGGTGCCCTAAAATATTCATAGATGTCAGTAAGAGTCTGTTGGAGTCCCCGATAAGCATGTGGTATTATAACTTGACCACGTTACCACGATGCAGCGCTCGTCATGCGTGTTGACCATAGGACGCCTACGCGCATACTGAAATTGAACCGAGTTACTCGTTTTATCTCAGTTTGCGAAAAACCAAATCATAATCTCTCTCACTTTCGTTACTTAACACGCGAGAGAGCGAAAGGGGAAGTATCTCACCGCTCGCGCTCGAAAGAGCAGCTCCGACTTCGGTCCTTTTGCAGACTATGTTCGGAAGCGATCGAAGCTGGCCAAGTCGACTGAATTACCCCCACTTCACTTCCCGTTCCCGGTAACCTCGGACAACTTCCGAGAGATTTTAGAGCGGGCAGAACCGAACTCGACCGAAGTAACCCACTATATTCTCCGTCCTTGGCCAACCTTGGCCAATTTCCAGAGAGTGTGGTGCAGGCATAACATAAGAGCAAATTTTTTCTAATACTTTTTCAATGTTAATGTTACTTAATGTGACACTATGTGATTTAATTTTCACACATTGAAAAAGTACATGATATACTAAACTAACTCTAATAGAAAATGACAACCGAAGGTTAATTGAATATAAACTACCACCCACTTTACCAATTAAGACATAAGAGTATATACACTGCAGTTGGTACATATAATATATTATGCCTGCAATTAAAACGAAATTTCCAGTCCACCTTTCGAATAGCGTGAAACATTTAAATAAGACTCATACAATATACAACGGTATACGTATACCCATAATATATTAGGAGTCATAAAAAACCTCATTTTATAACACACCGTCGATAACGTTCATATATCATCGCTGACACGTTATTTTCGCACAAAAGTGAGGTCGCGCGCCCCACGCTCCAATCAAGGATATGTTATTGACGTGCTTCGGTATTTTACTAATCAATTAAGCTTAAACGCCTAATCGGCAATTACGTTAAGTGAATATAGTAAATATTATCTGACTTATATCAGCCAGGGGAAATATATCAGATTTCTTCACCAAATAATTGAATAACATCTTTCGAACCCCTGTATGTATTCAAGCATACGCTCAAGCGTTAAATAAATAAACGATCAATTACGCACCCTACGAGACTTTCAAATATTATTTTTAAACCCTCGAAAATCAATATGGCTCCGAAGAAAAAAATAATACCGCATTTTATTTAATCTAATTTGCCACATTAGCACTTTCCGGCCTGCCTCTTACCCTAACAACCTTTTTCAGTTCATTTCCGCTGAAAGTTATGCGGCATGGCTGCACCCACGCTTACGTTAACTAATTAACCTATCGAGAAACATACCCTCGTAACTCATAAAAAAAGTAATTGAATCCTGATAGTTGACCTTGAATATATAAATTAAATCTTTAAAATAAATCATGTGTCATCTCAGTTTATATCTACAAGAACCGAAAATAATTTGATGTACTGCAAAGAGTTGTTAAGTCACATATTTGCGCTGTAGTTTATCACCAATCCATAAAGCTCTTCAAACAAACCGTAAAGTGCGGAATTGTCCCGTTCGGATATAGAAAAGCGTACGTGTGCTAATACATACGTGTTAATATATATTTTCACGATGGTGTAATGTCACAGAAACGTAAATTACGGTAATTAGTCATAATATACATAAAAAGTTAAAATTTGTATAAATACATAATAGAATATTAATGAGATTTTTATCAGATTCGCATTAATAAAAGTTAGAACATGATATACGAGAGTAATTTCAAAAAAGTCTATAGAACGTAACACAAATATAATTTAAGAAAAACTTTTACGGTATCAAATCGCGCTTTTTAATTAAATTCGTTTCAACTTGTTATGTTATTTTTTTTAAATATATTATTAAAAATATAGATATTGCAAATAATAAAACTTTACGTAAATATATATCATATAAGTCAATTTTTGTATGAAAGAATGCCTTAGCTTAGAATAAATTCAAACTCATTCTTCATTCATTATAATTAAATTTATTTATCCTGTTATTACCAATATATTTAATATTTGGCTATATACAATATTTTTAGTCTCTTGCAGTAACACGTCATCGGTTGTCAGCGCGTCGCTGTTCTGCTCAACTTTCAATTTTAAAGTTGAAAATAGCATAGTTGACATGGCAGCTGGCAGCCAGAATGGCACGTGAAAATGTTCTTGTCTGGAAGAAATTTTTGTGACAGACAAACATAGGGGCACATGTATTTTCTGTTTTATATAGATTGTATAGATTTGGGTCTAGCATACAGCGACCTCTAACTACCCTTACCACCCAATATATATCATCGATTAACAATTAATTTAGTCACTCAACTCTTTGATATGCTATTTAACATAACAAAACCAATGATGCGCAATATTTTTTTTTAACATAAAAACAATATTTCTTAAAAAATAAGAAATTATATAGAAGTATTGTATGTAATATATAGTTTATACTTGTAATGTTTCAGTATTTTTTTGATTGATAGACTGATTTAATTTAATAATGTATGCATGTAAATTATATTATAGTAAATAATTAATATATAAGACATTAATTAAAAGATACGAGAGCATAATTAGTACATTATTAATTTATTTCAAATTCTATATGAGATATTATTGTAAATCTGACTGAAATATTTAATGCATGTTTAATTAACGATTATTTCCATCACGTAATATTTTCCCTCATATTTTGCAATGGTTTCTACATCATTTATACGAAAACATTAGCTTTTGCTTAATTTAATCAGAAGATAATAAAATCATTTTTAAGTCATTGCTTAGCAAATGTACGGGAAGTCAAAATTAAATGTTTGTTAATAGCAATTATTTAAAGTGTTAATCAGAAATTTCTGTTCCATTTCTTTGAATGCAATGTGAATTTAACGGTCATTTAAAAATATTCGTATGAATTTAATTTTTTATTAAAATACATTTTATGAGAATTCTCGAGAAGGGAGAAAAGCTAGTTTTTATATATTTATAGGAAATAAACACCAAGTATGTATATGTGTAAATAACAATCACTTTTGGACATAAATATGTACCTAATACTTTATGAACCTCATTTGGAAAACGCTGATATATATTTTAATGCAAAAGTACTGATTATTTTATCGCTGCGCACACATCAGACACGCCCCGAAAAACTTGGACAAGAGACCGTTATGGTCCGAAATGCATTTATCACAATTGTCGAAACCTTTTGTTTTATTCTGCTTTACACTAAACTCTGGATTGACCAAATCTGCAACAGTTAGTGAAAGTTTTATTGTTTTAGCCTTCAAAACACAATACTCATTAATAGTTTTTGCTGCACTTTAAATTAAATGGCATCAGTAAAATATCTCTAATAATTGTGCTATAAAAATATTTTATAATATAGCTTTCAATCACAGAAAATCCCCATTGTGCTTATAAGAATCGAACCTACGGCTAAAATTATCAATCTAGCATTTTTTCCTTCCCTTATACGTATATAATTCTTCGTTATCGTTATCTTTTTTATATGCTTTATAATTTATGGATTACCTTTGACGAGGATAATAATCGACAATTAATGGATTATTGGGGCATTAAAAATATGTTACAGTGCAATTTATTTTTTTACTAGTGAACAACTTGTTTTTATAATTGCATCACACTAATGGTATAAAAACATATGTTCTGCTAAAATTATTATCAGGGTTTAAAAAAGCAAAAAATCTTGCTTACAATTTAAAAAAGCCGTAGATTCATAGTGTGATTCAAAACCTAGACTTTTTAAGCGTAAGCCCATTGCATTACAACGGGGTAAATTTGGACCAAATAGATCAGACATAATGAATATGTAACGATTCCCAGAATAACTACCACTTTCCGTTATGGAAATCAATGACATCTATATAACTAATTATATATCATTATGTGTATTATAATTTATAATCAACAGATGCCACTTTGCAGCTAGATCCAGTTTTAGGAGTAGTGCATTTTTTATAAATAAAAATTTGAATCTGCTGCAGTGACTCGCACCCGCCGCCTCTGAATGATTAGTCTAGACCTTATAGACCACATTATTCCGACCGTTTAACTGATTATTACCATATTTTACTTGTGCAATGTCTTTTATAAAACAATATGCATTTTAAGTTAGTTTTTAATGCAATGTCTTTTAATAAAACAAGATGCATTTTAAGTTAGTTTTTTAATACTAAAAATAAAATTAAAGTACAATAATTTTCAAACGAGAAATTACACCCGTTTTTAATGCACATATATTAAATCATAGACAAAAAAACTGCAGATATTTTTCACAGCTAAATTTCACATTTCGTTTCAAATACATCAAACTCTTTAGCTTATATTTTTATTTATTAACATTATCTACAGATATTTTTTTTTTAATTCTATTGTATATTAGTTGATCTGCAATTCTTTTTGACAAAATATGTAATTTGATCTTTCAAAGAATTGACTAAAATTTATTTTGCTATGTTGTATAGTTAACAGTTAAAAATACATCAATAACCAAATATGTCAGGATTTGAATGAACTGAAAGAGTTATATGCTTTTTTCTTATTTTGATAATTTCATATTTAATTTAATTAAAAAGCACCGTAAATTCAGTACCACTGCGCATTAACAATGTCGAATCTTCACAGCTCGAATATTCGACAGTTATTCTAACGGTTTATTATGCTACCATTAAAATTTTAACGAATTCGTCATCCCACATATTATCGATATTCAGATCAATTAGTGGCAATTTATTAGACATTTTAATTGTCATTTCAATGCATTGTCGTGCAGTATAATTGGTCCATTTGTTCATTAAAATTTGCTGTTTTTGTAATTTTTCGTTCATATCATAAATTATAGGACAATATGAAATAGCAATAATTGATTTGATATGTTAAAAAATATTAATGAATTACTTTTTTAACGGTCCACCAATTATCTGCTTTGGTGCATTTTTTTAAACCATAATCGGATCGCTCTCTGGATAGTTGTTCTTTTTCTGAACACCTTTTTAATATTTTTACTTGTCACAGCTGCATTGTGTCCCAACTTCAATTCAATATATTTGTAAATTACAAAAAGCCGAAGGGGTTGACTAGTGTATGGAACCTTTCTCAATCGCGATCGATCGTAAACTGACTAAAAATCGACTGAAAGTTCATGTGATACACCTAGGGTAGAACCGGAATTGGGTACACCCGGTTACCCGCGCATTTAAAAAATAACCGAGTACTCTGTTATTTTTAATTTCAATTTTTTTCCATATAAAATATGTCTCAAGATGCAAAATTTGCAAAACCCATTTAGAGATTAAGTTGGTAGTGAGAGCGGTGTATCGAAAAGGGACAGAAAATTTATATTTAACAATCTGATAATATTGCTTCACAATGTAAGTTTTCTGACACATTTTGTGTCGGCATCCTCAAACATTCACGCTCAACAAAAACAAAATGAGAGGATTTGCTTAAAATACACACGGCATACTCGGGGGACGGTCGTACACAAAAACGGCATTTAAATCTATTGTTATTATTTACTGTCAATGATTTATGAATCTTGATCGCTTGTTATCCATCATTTGATAGATAACTAACTAGCAAGAAATGTGAACAGATTTTTGTTTAATACTCCAATGCAATTTTTAAATCAATTTCCCAGAATAAATTATTTGATAAGATAATAAATATTTATTATCGATTTACAAATAACAAAAATATTTATTCTTTATTTTTGGAAATATGAAAAGAGAAAAAAATACTTGTACACTTAAGTGATTTATAAATAGAAGATTATAAAAATTTTATAATCGGCGAAACACGTTAACAATGATCGGATCATAAAATATGATTTCAGAAAATATGTTTCAACGGTGGCTATTTTTATATTTATAACTCGTACCTATTATTATTTATTCAAGAAATTATTTTGGTCATGAGGAATCGTTGTTTTCCCAGGGTCCTGGTTCGCTCTTGGCGGCCCTGTATGCGATGAGTCCATTGGAATATATTATATATAGAACCGGTTAAAAAAATATGAATTATGATTTACTAATTACACACAACCAAGTGATTTAAAATTGAAATTTCTTTCCAAATCGACCGATAAGCTTCAGCTCGTTTGATCATATTCTGGACATAATCCAAAAGAATTTCTCTAAAGGTTCACATACACAAAACCCTCTGCGTGGGCATAAGAGAGACACTTAACGCTCAACGACTATTTTCGGTTAATTCATAATTAAGCCCCACGCTGTTTATAACAACGCCCCAGGAAGCATTAAGCAACGGATCCCCGACGAGGACATTATAAATTTGCTGGCAGGTGGGGCGCCGCCGCGGGTCTCCTCCAACCCTCTCTCGCGATCTTCCCTCCTCCCCTAACGGCCTTGGGCCTACGCTCCAAGGACGAACCCCCGCGACCGTGACCTTGCGCGGGGTCAGGTTGCGTAACCTAGCGAATCAATTCCGCATAGGCCGCTTATTGTAATCGACGCAGATGTGTAAAATGGATACTAATACACACACGAGCACACGTCATCACCGTTGCTCACACCAACCCTTATTTCCCTCATTTCCCTCGAGAAAAATCGATATCACATTCACGAGGCCCGCGACCCACTACCCCTGTTGTGTGCTTGTGTGCCATTCATTCATTCCCTTTGCGCTTTGGTAGCCGCCGAGGACGTTGTTGTAATTTTAAATATGTTAGCACTTGAGCGCATATATGTATGTACATGTATAATGTATATGCCAGCGGTTCGCAAACTTTTTAATACCTCGAACTAATGTAATGTTTTTATATAATACATAAAAGAAAATATTTTGAAGCAACTAATAATAACAACCCTCGAACAAAAACAGCGCAGGCCCAAGGCACTTCAGCGCTCTAGGCAATTCTAAATAAATCTGAGCTACCCCCCTGATTTTTATTTTATATACAAATGTATACAATGTACATCAAGTATCAAAATAAAAACATATATCTATATATTGAAAATATTTTATTTTTATTTTTATTTACATCCATAATTCAAAAATATTTCTATTATTCAGCACAAATGATTTTGATATTCAATAAATGGTATTATAATTATATTAAACAAGCCAAAAACACGTTAACTGTATTTTTTAACGAAAATGCGTTATAATATAAACATCAGCGGTTCTCTATGTGTGTTATGCAAAACTTTAGGGTTACTTATGAAGTTAATTGTTACATACATAGGGATATCGGGGCTCTTGCCATAAATAGATGCATTGTTTGCAATTTGTACAGAAACTAAACATTTCAAGTTAATAATAACATTAGATTACAAAAGGTCACAATGGATTCATACAAAATAAGCTATCATATTGCAACTCATAAAACCACACATTGAAAATTCTATATGTAAAATGAGAAATCTCGTAAACCAATTGAAATAAGCAATAATGAGAGGGGTAAAATTACCATATTTCTCCACAACTTTGACAATTCACGCACCACTAGGCAATCCAATCCCGAATCAAAATTTTAAAACCATGATTTTTAAATCGGATTTAACGATCCGGGATCAGTAAATTGCATTTTTATGTTATTACATCAAGTTATATATGTATATATATATACTATAAAACAAAAAATACACGCGTCTGTCTGTCTGTCACAAGAACTCCTCACAAACAGTGAACAGTAGGAACGTGACATTTGCACATATCATTCAAGGTGCCATTTCTTGGGTAACTGTGCTATTTTCAACTTATTTGTTAAAGACGATTACATACTACTGCAATACGTGTTAATGAAACCGTTGAAGAAGCCAAACAGCGACGTGCTGACGACAGATTACGAGCTACTGAAATATGCCATGCAATACGTAAAATGAAATAAATTTGTAATAAAAGGATGAATACATATTTTAATGCAGCAATTAAATCTATTCATCTTAGTTTTTATACATGTTTTTTTAAAAGCATTTATCATGACTTTTTTTAATACAGAAATGCGAATTTAAAAATTGCGTCGTCTGAGCACAAGTTTAAATCACGTCTTCGGAATGTTTCAGAAATGAATATTAATGGCTTAAAAACTTCTGTAATTTCTGGTATTTTCGTTATATGTAACAGTTATTTAAATCTATAAGCATTTTTTATATAATTAATTTAAAACATATAAATCGCTTCAGCATAATATGAGAACTATTCACCATAGTTTTACATTCTAAGATAATAGATTTTTTCCCGACATTTTTGTATAAATGAGCATCTTTTTGATGATATTTTTAATATTTTTTTCACTGTATTTACTATCTATATAAATATAGTAATTTTTTAGTCAAAAAATATTTTTTTTAAATAAGAGATAATTTTTATTGCCATCAGTAAATTAACTGATTATTTTCTCCGGATTGATTTAAATTCCATTTGTAAGGAACTTCAGAAATGGCAAAGCGAATTTCATGAGCGATGCATAATTGGTGTTTTGTAAGTTGTCTAACGCGTACCATGACACTGCGCACTGGTTTCTCGAAATAGGCATTCTGGTTTCTCGATGAATGAAAAACACCGAGACTTAAGTATCCAGCGCTGAAGGCAGTCACAGCCCGCGGATAAACTACGATCATGGACTCAAACATCCCCCCGCCAGCTTCTCCACCACCGCTCGGAGAATTACTGTCGATGCCACACCAATCCGAACTTTGAGTTATATGTAAATATAAGGTAATAAAACTCTAACTAGATTCCACCCTAAGTCTCACTGGCTACGAAGTCATCACACCTCTAGGGTTCTCAAACCCTATGTTTTTGCCAATTTTGACGATAGTTGATGCAGCGCTATAAAAAATGCAACGGTAATAAAACATTGCAAAATAATAATACAAATTTAATTATTATCAAAAAAGGCTCAAAGAAAATTATCGATAATCGTATGTTACAATAATAACTATATATATACTCATTGAAATACGGTGCTTTTACAGGATTTTTTCAGTAATTCTATACAAGAATCGGACGCTTAAAATTCGTACATACCATCTCTATTGTTTTTAACAAAAAATAAATCGTCCGGGATCTCGAGAATGAAATTTTATTTTATTTTGCAAGACAAAATACAAAAAAAATTGTAAGACAAAATACAATTTCATTAGACCCTGGCTAAAAAAAATTAAAAATATTGAATATATTATAATAAATGTTTGGGAAACGTTGATATGTATGTTTATGCTAGATTTTAACGTTGATGGCGATTGGAGTGATGGAATAAAACGAACGACACGACTTTTGCATTACTGCGTTTTGGTAAAAAAAATACATCAGTGAACCACGAACGAAATTTTAATGTTTTATTTGTGATGTTACATTAATTGTAAAATAAATTGAGGTAGTATATTTTGGTGCTATAAAAATCAATAATTTTGGATAATATAATATATATAATATTGGATTATATTATTTATAAATCTTATACCAGCGCACCCTAGCTTGGCTTTTATTAATAAACATCAATCCGTAAGATTAGGAAAATCTATAAAAACTGCTTGTTTCATATAGTTAAAATAATATTAAATATAATTGAAAAGAAAGCAATAAATAAACATAAAATATAGTACAAATGGTACCTTGAATAAAAATGAAAAACGAAATAATTAAAAGCTCGGCAACCCGAAAAAGCGTCATAAATGCGAGCGAATATTTTTGAAAGCAACGATATCACAATATAATGAAAAATAAAGTAATGAAACTCTTTCGTGTTGCATGTGAAAATATTTTAATTTCATTAAAGTGCTCGTTGTGATTGAAAATCTCGATTAACCCAATGCAGTGGTGCACTATAGAAAATCTCAAAGGATATCGAATTAATCGTATGGCGATGCAACAAGATGCGCTTTTGTAGCACTGCACAAACATTAGCTAATGGCGTTATATAATCATTTTATCACGTGACGTTCATACAAAATTGTTTTTGAACGTGGATAATGGATATGGCAGTGATCGCGTGTTGTTTCTTCTAAATTGCTCTCCGTACTTTAATTATCATTGTCAATCACGAAAGTTATTCGTTTTGTTGTATTATACCTACATCTTTTTATGCGAGTATCGAGGAAAGGGAAAGTTGTCGATGGGCGTGACTGACGGTCGTGCAAAAATCAATGTTATTTCAAAACTAGACAACATTTATGAGGAAATTTAGAAGGGAAGCGTGTAGTGTGCGACTCGCTCGAGTATCGAGCGATCGGGTCGTGTGGTTAAAAACCCATTTTCTTAATAATAAAAACAAAATGCCCGCTCTCGAAAAGATAGGACAATGAAATACGAGAGAGAACTGAATTATTATAAAATAAATGTATTCAAAGTAAAATAGAATTATTTATAAACACAATAACATGTCAGTATGTGTTATACTGTTATGCTATGAGAACAATAGTTTGTTTTCAAAGGGTAATACGATATTTTAAAGGCTATACGAGTATGTATAATAATTAGTAAGAGTTTCTGATGCCTACGTGTATGGATAAATATTATATAATAACTATGTACATATAAAGTAATGAGATAATTAGTTAAACCTGACCTATATAGTGGAATTACTCGAGGATTACCTCTGGCAAGTTGGGAAAACAAAGCTTGATAAACTTGCTATGGACATGATTTATCAAATTTGATTATGCCATAAAATGGTAGTAATACATTCTCATATAATTTATTAACAACACATGTTTTACTCCAATTATATTATACAATAAAAACAGAATCATTTAACTAGAAATATAAATAAGTGGTCAGCGTAAGATTTTCTGTTCATTAGAATTAATCGATCAGTATTTCCATGGAAATAAATAATTGCTAAAATAGATTAAAATAATAATGTTAACTGAACATTTGCGGCGACTACAGATAATTATATTTTATTAAATATATATGTATATATCATACGCGGCCGATTATAGAAAGAGTATTTCACCCCTTCGAATGTTCCTCAAGGGTCCATCCTGGTCCCTCTGCTCTTCACACTATTTTTAATGACATAAATACGGCAGTTATAAATTCAAGTTTTTTTCTGTTTTATACATTCGATATGTTGCGAACACCTTCGTTTTACAGTGATTTAGATTCCCTATGGAGATAGGCTTCAACCGTCTGCTATTTAGTGTCGGAAAGTGCCATACTGTGTTATTATCTCAATCCTGTTCGCCATCAGTTTATTCCTACGATCTCGGTGGGAACATTTTGGCTAAAGAAACTTTCACTAAAGATCCCCGAAACACTTTTGAGCGCAAGTAGAGATTCTCTCTACGCGTAAACGACATCTGGGATACATATTCCGAGATGCTTGGCTTCGTTTCATTTTATTCGCGTCTATGACACTTTAGTTTTGACATTTTTGAATCGGAATCTATAATTTAAAATCACCAAATAACCAAATACTAATTAATTAATCGAAAACTTTCAGAAAATGTTTTTGAGATACGCTTAAGAAATATTTGATTATTATCTGTTTTTGTATCACAAAACCTTTCATTTAAAAGCGTTGGAATACGATTCACTGAGTTCTCACAGAAAGTTTTTTTTTGCTTAGAACTTCTTTAAGCTACTGAAGAGTGCTGTTGACAATCAAAATATTGTTGAGAAATTCCAGTTTTGGGTTTCGGAACGGAGAATCACGATCGCGTCCTCTTTTATGTCTGTTAGAGACAGGATGTCCGCACAAGCCGACACACCTATGGCTGTCGCTACCGGGCTCCTTAATAAGCTGGCATTGCACATTGTTCTGTTTAATGTCAGGTACGAGGAGCTGGTCCGGCTCGTATTATTTAATTTTAATATTTTTTTTCTTCTTTTCAATGTATTATTTTTTATCTAGTATTACATTTGTTGTATATTGTAATAATACAATAAGAAACGAAATAAACTGCTTACTGGTTTAATATATTTTTAACTAATGCATAATTATATTGCCAATTAAAACTATTTTCGAAGTTGCTACCAAAAAATATTTGAAAATGGGAAAGATGTATTAAAACATCTTTTTTCTAATTTAAATACAGAAATAATTAATGAAAAAATTCTGACAACGATTTTATTAACATCAAGTTGACAATCAAAAAATAATTAAATAAACCACGATGATGATAAACGTCGATGAAATGAATTTAAGATTTTGCAACCATTTGGAGAATGGACACAAAATCTAAATCTCTAACATAAATTTTTGCTCACACTTAAACCAACATCAACGGAAAGCGAACGAATATTCTCAATGGCAGGAATATTTACTACGATAATCTTATTCGTGCCTAAATGCCTTCGTCTTTCCAAAAACTTATTTTGCCCAACCAAAATAAAATATTCCTATTTGTATAATAGAGCCTTGGCCATAATGATGAGGCAACCATTAAAATAGTGCGTAACTCTTTACAAGAGCATAGTTTGGCTAAAATATTTTAGTAGTAAACTTAATTAATTTAATAATTTTTTAAAATAATCATATCTTTTAAACATTTTTTTAATTTTTTGAGACGTGCGTCAAAGAGTCAGAGAATAATAGCATCCAAAGTCAAATATTTGGCGGAAGTGTTATGGTCTGGGGTTGCATGGCAGCAGCAGGGGTAGGAAACCTGTGACCTTGCGAGGGAGGTATAAATAGTGACATTTATATTTCAATGCTGGAATCCACTTTAATGGATTCCTACTGGAAAATATTCCAAAGCACAGACCACGCTACCAACTGATTCCAGCAAGAAAACTCTCCATGCCATACTACGCTAAAAAGCATGGGTTAGTTTTCGTCAAAGGGTTTGACGCTTTTAGGATGACCTACACAGTCTCCAAACTTAAATCCTATAGAGCGTTTATGGCTAAAATTAAAAAAAAATGTTGCCCAACACGATTGCAAACCCAAAATTAAGCTGCGAGAAAATTTCAGTTGGAATTAAGAAAATTGTCTCCGTCCTCCCGCAAGTCATTAATTGACAGTATGTCAAAAAGGGTTGCAGCTGTATTTTTAGCTAAGGATGGGACAACTATATATTAAAAATAAGCTTGAAATGAACACTTTAAACAATCTTAGCTGGTTTTTCATTTATATTTTCACGATTTTTTAAGATATAACACATTTATTGGGGTGCCCCATTATTATGGCTAAGTATATGTAATTTCACAGTTATTGTTTTAAATATAAAATTGAAATTGATTTTTTTAGTTAATATAAATAATAAATAAAAATATCAAAAAAAAAATTTAATCGATAAGCAAATTAAAATCTCACTTCTCGAGACTTTAAAATCATTAATCATATCGCGACCATGCGGGTTGACACGTTCACAGTTCCCAATCGTAACATTATTACTGAACCCATGGAAACGAATGGTTTATTTTATAACCTAGAAGAAGCATATTTGTTTTACATATAATTATGTACTTACTTCTTCTTATCCTGTTTTCGTTCGAGAACCCATTTTACAATTCAAATTTTAAATCGTGTCGAAATTTGGCAAATTGGCCGTGAACATCCGTCGCTCAATTTACATTTCTTTCCCATTATTTTTGGCACACAAAATAAAAACACCATACGAATTAAGTGACAATTTTCCTTTCATTCGAAAGCGAATGCATCAAGCCGAAAACGTAATAGTGTAGAGACGTATTGCGCAAAAAAAAGAAAACTGGTTCGGTGGGGAAGAAAAAAGCGGTCTCGTACCGTTTTCGTCAAAAAAGCCAAAGAGAGCAAAAAATAGCGTTGATCCGAAACTTTCACCTTATAGATCATGCTGAAAATTGGCATTACGAGGTGGCAATTGACGGCCGTCGATCTGACCAGATAAGACGCAGGATTCGTACAAAAAATGAGTTAACTACCGCGTGGGATTCGTGCTATTGTTATTGTCAGCAATGAATTGAAATGAACCAAAAAATATACAAAAACAATAATAAATATTAAAATAAAATTGGCTATTGAAAGCAATATTGTATTGATTTAAACAAAGAGCGTTAATTACATTGAATAGTTATAATAAATAATATAATTAACTGTGAGATATTCTTATGGTAGTTAAAAAAATTATTAAAACGATTTTTCATGAATATAAATTAATTTTTTATTATAGTTTGCTTGCAGATTTCTCCATTTTTAATAATAATTTATTACGATAGAAGCTAATGTCATTTTTAATGACTGACTTTCACAAATGACGTGGAAAATTAAATGATTAATTTATTATTATTATACTAATACTGTACGACACAGAAAATAGCTATGTCACCTAGTTTCGCCCGGGACCAACTAATAATTATTTTTACATAGTTTGTTACAACATTTGTTTTTAATTAATATTTCTCGGTAAATTTTACATTGAAAAAACCGAAACCAAATAAATTTTATCATTATGTTAAAAGTAAAATGTTAATTTTCTCTTTAAGTAAAATACCAACTAAACCAGATACGCTATTAGGCACAATTTAGAGGTCACAATAACGGCAACTTGAACAACGAAAAGAGAATTTTTTTACACTAGAAAAGTATCTACACATTTACGAAAGTTAAAAACACATACATCACACAACTGAAGAGAGATCAAAGTACCACAAAATACCAACGGCAATAATAGGAAATATTGCACAAACACAAAATTATTTTTTATGTAAAAAGACCAGCGCCAAAGGCAAAACATTTTACACCGCATCTATTACCATTGTTTTTCGAAATTCTTAAATATAGAGATGTTAACCACCCATTATCACCGCCAATAAAAGCAAGCCTTTCTATGAGAAGGCGCACGCCAGAGACAATACGTTCGACCCTGCGTCTAGTATCATTACCAAAATAGCCATCTATATCGTGTTTTCTCTTAAGGCGTGAATTTTTCGGAGGTGTGATTAGGAACCGATGCAATTGATTCATAACAACTGAGTCAATAAAAGAGCGCAAAAGCTCTCAGAATGCAAAAATTCACATTTTGACCTGGACTGGAAATTCACTATATGGCAACACTGAACAGCAAAGAAAACACGACTAATTATCAGGTAAATATTATGAGTAGATATTTTTTATAGCATATTTTATTTGTAGCATAGAAAGGGTTAATGTTAAACTATTATTATTTATTCAAAAAATATATAAAATGCTATTTTTGTCATGAGGCCCGGAATCATTGTTTTCCCAGGGCCCAGGTTCACTCTCGGCGGCCCTGAATACGATTCTGTGATAAATCGCATATATTAAATAAGCTGTTATCATCTTTTTTGGCGTTTTTTTGTATGATGTACACATATATATATATAAAAAACTGCAACTGTAAGATTTGGCTCAACTTGCGCAATATTAATCCATTAAAATATTTATCACAAATTATGCGCCACTAACCTCATTACGACATTAGTCGTTTTATGATGTTATACCTTGTAGGTGTTCGGATATTTTTTATACTAATTTATTTAATAATATGAAGTCTATTACGTCATAACTATAATATATACATCGATCCCTAAGCTTCAACAGCGTGTTTGTAAATTTTCATCGCATACCTTTGTATCCCTCGTTACGTAACGACTGCCATGCCTTCGTCCTCTACGTTCATGGTCCGATAAACCGATGCTAGGCGGAAAAAGAAGACCGCTACCTTTTATTCCGGCAAATTACTCACCTGAAACAAAAAGAGTCAAGAATGAAAACGACCGCTGAAGAAGAGAAGAAAAAACGCAATCAGACACAGCCCACCGAACTCATTTCGGATTGTGGGCAGGAGAGATTTTTATCTGCGCATAAAACATTACAGCTTATTCTATATTTCATGACATCATAACGCAAAGTACTTAGGTGTGTATCGAAAAAATACGCTAGTCATGAGACTTACCATTTACCGCTCAAGTTTTGTGGTTTACCGCATTATCATTATAAAAATGCATTACAAAACAATATCGGTGTTTTTTTAATCGAACGTTTGTGGGCATACAGGATGTTAAATTATCACATCATCGTTTAATTACTCGTTAAAAATACACAATCTATTAATAAATCATCGTATCAAGATTTTTTAAACACAATACAATTGATATGAAACGATTTTAATGCGGTAAAACACTGTATATATAACACGGTTCGTACAACACAATCTCCTACAATTAATTATTCTATCAGGAAATATTGTACAACATATATTTTTTTAGAAAGCTAAGTACTGCGAAATCTGTGATATTCTACTCAAAAGTTTTAACAACAAATAGATGTTTCACAAAGATTTTACAGCAGGATATAATTTCACTAGTGTTATCAGTTAAATTATATTTTTACTAGTAGATATATGGTGTAAATATATTTGCATATTATTTTACTAAAACGCTAGTGAAAATATATGTTCATTTGTAATATACATTAACTGTACTGTAAAACTGTAAAACCAATACAATGACCATTACCATGATTTTTATATGTTTTATTTAATCTTAAAGTTAATCTTACCTGTAAAAAAAACAACATATATATGATGAAATATAATAACATAAGAAATCAATGTGAATTTATATTCGGACCTCTTTAATAAACATTTTTGTACGTGATATTATTAAAATTAAAATTATAATACCACAAAACATACCATACGAAGGCGCACCACGGAAATGGTTTAGTTTACGAGAACTAAGATCCGTGAAAAATCATGATCTGCTACAGCGGAATCGAGGAAATGATTACCAGCAAAGATAAGGAAATTAAATATTCCGCATCGTCGAGAAGAAGAAAAATACAGTACACAGATAATTAGAGACAGGAAGAATATAAAACCAGCTTTGATGTGCGCCATTTTCCCCATTGCGATCGTACTTATCCGGATAACGCAGAGATGAACTGAACAATAACGATAATAAGCCAACGCTACGGAATGAAAACAAATTATTGAGAGATAACCGCTTTGGTTATTGTGAAAAGCTAGCAGATTAAAAGACGCTGCGCTGAGAAAAGGACAATATATATTATATTATGTATACGTAAAATAAAATGTATTGTTATTGACTAAGCCTCCATTCGATTATATTTATATTCATGTATGTAAAGCTATGGTATTTTTTTAATATCTTAATAATTCAGATTTTCCGGGCTTCATCGCTACAAATATCCACGATAACTCAAGGCGCCGATGTCCCACAACTTTTATACAGCGTCACAGAAGTCTATTAAAGATTGCAGACTTGTCTTTTCAGCATCACTCTTCTCATAAATACTGACGAGTTTTTGTGTCGGGGCGACGCCCTGTCGCTATAAATAATCACAGACGATCACCGCATACAAAAAAAAACACAATAATTGAACAGATCCGTCGAAAGCTCGTTTCTCAAAAGCTCCCATTAGTGCATCGGAACTTCACCGTTCGCCCACTTGACTATGAGCGTATAGCACACGTCGAATGCACCACTATTATAGTAGTGACTCAGACACGCGTGCATTAATCAAACAATAATAACCACCAAGGACTCGGTGGACGACCTTTAGCTTTGGAATCAGTGGACCGTTGACCTCCGGTGACCGCTCTGGCAATTGTGACGGACGACGTTCAATTACGGGATGATTAGGCGAAAACGTGTGCGAAACCGTTTGAATCGTAAAACGAAAACTGTGATTTTTGCTTAACTGTATTTCTTGATTATCGTCTGTTATTTAGTAGTCTGAACAACAGGTGTTATTGACAATTGTCTCACGATTTTTATTGACGGCCAAAAGGACCTTAAATTTTTTATTAAAACAATTTTAAAATATCAATTCTGAGCTAAGCTCAAAATTTCAATTAAAGAGAAATGATATAATCAAGAAACCAGACATTGATGTCACTAATTAAATATTTACAAAATCCAGAATCTTTCACCAGTCAAAAAAATAATGACTTCTTTAGTTATTCTTCAAAATTATAAATATATAAAATGGGAAAAGAAATTATTCGCAGATAATTTAATGGCTCGATGAATTCTAAGGACCCTATGAAATTGAAAATGTATCATTGGCGCAACAATTAGAGAAAGATATTTCTTTTAGCCTTACAGAAAGTAGTGTAAGAAAACCAACAACTTAAGAATTAATGAAGAAAGAATTCAAAATATTTTAATCGACGGGCAAGAGAACCAACATCAACACAAAACTAGAGGAATTTTTCCACGACCGAAATTTTTTTATCAAAAAAAAGAACGAGGATGTTTGATTATACTTTATATGGCATGTTTTTTTAAAGAGTTATTTAAAGAATCATATGTAATAATGTATCTTCAATACTTTACCGTATTACATACATTTTTTCATTCATAAAATTTCTCAAGAAATTTGAGAAATCGGGAATTCTCATTTTTAAAAAAATTAAAATCATCATCAAAAAATCAGAATGCCTACTTTTAGCCATAAATAAAATATTTATTTTTTCACGTGCGACAAACTTTGTGTCTAAGTTTAACATGTATCTAATATTAAAACGGTATAAATCTGCCTTTAATAAATTGTTCACTTGTAAACACAGTTAATTAGAGTTAAAAGTTTTGCACAAAAATATCAATAAAACAGTTAAGGTCCCTATTTTTTGTAGTTTTAAAAACAAACCTGAGAACATACATTTATTCATTAAGTGCGTCAACGAACAGGCAATTGACTTTAGTGAATCATTGACGTAGAACGGAACTCTACTAGAACAAACAGATTAATTGTGAATTGACCGACCAAATTGGCCAAACAGTCTTGCCCGTATATTTCTGCGTTCGAATATTATACAATATTTGCATAGCAAACACAAATAGGAACTGTTATTCAATCCATCATAATTTAAAATTCTGTAAATAAGCGAGGTAATGGCTGTATGTACAAACGTAGTGAAAATTAATTACGTACACTTTGCTCGGAAACCTAATATCAACTATCGAGAAACCAACTATTTATATATTTAACATAAAAATCTTTATGTATATTCTGTGAAAATTAGTAAAATTAAATATGGTACAAATATCTTTATAGGTGAAGAAATTATTGAGAACGAACATTAAGTTTTAGCCGAAATATACACCTATAAACTTCACAATAAAAAAAATATTTGACAGAGAAAAAGTTATGCCTGCACTACACTCTCTGGAAGTTGGCCAAGGTTGGCCAAGGATGGAGAATATAGTGGGTTACTTCGGGGTTACTTCGGTCGAGTTCCGTTCTACCCGCTCTAAAATCTCTCGGAAGTTGTCCGAGTTTACCGAGAAGTAAAGTGGAGGTAATTCAGTCGGCTTGGCCAGCTTCGAGCGCTTCCGAACATTGTCGGTAAACGGACCGAAGTCAAAGAAACCGAAGTCGGAGCTGCTCTTTCGAGCGCGAGCGGTGAGATACTTCCCCTTTCGCTCTCTCGCGTGTTAAGTGACGAGAGTGAGAGAGATAATAATATGGTTTTTCGCAAACTGAGATAGAACGAGTAACTCGGTTCAATTTCAGTATGCGCGTAGGCGTCTTGTGGTCAATACGCATGACGAGCGCTGCATCGTGGTCACGTGGTTAAGTTAAGTATTACTGACATCTTTGAATATTTTAGAGCACCAAAAGGGATTATTTATATTTTTGATAGTATATTCTTCTAACATATATCGTTAATATATTTTTTTTCATATTAAATTAAATAATTAAAAAATAATTAGTGGTACTTGATTTTGTTAAAAAAAATCGTTTCGAATATCCTTATGTATTTTTCTAGATCGGTTTATATAAATGTCACACCATAACGAAATCTTATTTAGAATCGATGGCGACAAATTCTAGTATAGTCACCGATGTGGTGTTCGTATTCTGAAGTATCGTTTTTATGCCTTATGACATTTTGCAAAAGCCAAAAATATTTTGCGTAAATTGAATATTTACGACCGAAAAGTGTTCACTGATATTGTATTGGTGAATGCCCATACAAACTTTTATAATTATCAGTAGCGTAATTTTAATAATATGACAATTTAAAAATTGCGATTATTTGGCACATTTTTTGATCGCGCGCAAATATGCCAGCTGTACATGACAGCAGCCGCCGTGCGGACGTCATATGAAATTTGTGGCAGTATGACCGCTACTCGGAAGTCGGCGACCTCGGCCGACTTCAGTTGAACTTCGGTTCGGACAACTTCCAGAGAGTGTAGTATTATGTCCTGTACATGTATTTAAATAAATAAATAAATTTACTGCAAGGATCAAGTTGAACTTCGGTTCGGATAACTTCTAGAGAGTGTAGTACAAGCATTAGAATGATAATTAAATTCAACATTATATTGGAAATTTATAGTGCTACTCAACGCTGACTTCATTGCTATAGGTTGCGTGGCGCATATCTTTAACTCATGATAAGTAATGCTTAGAGACTATGATTTCCAATATTTGTTATTTTCAACTATTCGGATTACGAACAGTGAACGATAAAAATTCGAATATATTCTTAAAGTAATAAAGTATAAAAAAATATAGTTTGAATAATGAATATATTATACATAGGTTCATAAAGAATTACAATTATTATAAAAAAAACAATACAAATACATATTTTTACAATACGTAAGTACGAATGAGGCGCGTATGTTGAGATATTCTCTCTTTGGCTGGCTCACACAGAAAGTAGCGGGCACCTAAATAGCACGTCCCCAATTTACCGTGTTATTGGGGGGTCTACCGTAGGCTATTTTCTACTTCATACACTATTCCTGCAAATACTATATTATTGTATCCAAATACAATAATATAGTATTTACAGGATTATTATTCTGAAGTTAAAAATAAAGTTGAAAAAAATACATTCCGATATTTTTTATTAATTTCAAAAAAATATATAATCGATCCCATATACGCATGACTTAAACGTAACCATTGATCCATCGTCATCAATCAATAATAATAATTGTGTTTCATTAGAAGCTCTCTGGTAATAAACCCACTGAATTTACTTCAGTACAAGGAGTAGAAAGTGCAAAATAAAATAAGCCTATAATCGTTTTTATACCATAAGTTGAACATTACTATTTTTTTATTAATAATATTCGTGATCAATATCAGTTTATTTATATACAGTATTATAAACGTAGCAAATAATAGACGAGACGACTGAATATATTTACAATATTGACAAAACACAATACGAACCGTGATTCGTAAAAAAATCTTTATTACCTTAACAATTTTCTCAACGCCTTCGTGACTTACAAACAAACTTTTCTATACATACTGAAAATCTTTACATTTAAAAATAGAATTTCTTTTATATAGAAGTCACATTATATATGTTCGTACATCTACATTATCTATATTCCCTTTCTAAGCATTTTATATATTATTCACCTTGAAAATTTTCCAAAAATATTCTTTTCATACTTTTTTTTGTGTCACCGAGCATCTGCGTGCTTTTATCTCAATTCGCTTTATTCAATCGCAGAGACGACTATGTCTCTGCTCGTTTGTACAGTTCGCATTCGAGACAGTTCCAAATTGCCCAAGTTTCACTCTCATATTAATTTCCCGTGCGATACGACACTCGATGGTCGTTTTAAAGCATGAAACTTTCCGAGAAGCCAATTCGTCAAACTCAGCTTTTTTACGACAACACATATTCGCTCGTATGCAAACCTTATTGAATCGTACAATGCGAGAGAATGAGAATTAGAACGGGCGAAGAAAACGACGCATATTGTGTATTTGTCAAGGCTATATTTTTAATACGACATTGGAGACAATGGTCTTGTTTTAATTCCGGCTTCAGTTGTGCGTCATGCTACATACGAATCAAGATTTAGGGACTTATAATATATAATATAATACATAAAGTAAATTAATACTGAATATTAAATAAATAAAATTATTAATCGTGATAATTAAATTAATACATACATTTTTTACTTTTGCTTAGTTTAATTTTACCATTATTCAATCATTTTCAAGGTTGACTACGTAAGAAATCACGCAAGGAATAAATAAAATAGAAAAGTTGCAAAATAATCGAACGATAAAAATAACAACGGGCGTAAACTTGATCAACAGTTAAACGCAATACTTTTCTAAAGGATTATACGAGAGGTAAAAATGTAAAAAATATGTTTCCAAATGAAATCTCCCTGAAAAAGTAATACGTCAATCTGCGGTCTAATCCACGGATTTGCGACACAAAACCCCAACGATTGATTATCGAAAATTTATTAGGTTTTTGTTGTAAGTGACAAGGAAACATTCACATACTATTATTATATTACATACACCACACAAATTTGACTGAAATAAAATAATAATTTAAATACATAAAGGACATATTTTAAATATTTTTTTAACATAAATATTTGATTTCACTATATAATAATAATAGTCTAATCTAAACTGTAATGTAGACCAGGTTTTTCAACCGGTGGTCTGTAAAAAACTTCTGATGCTCTGCAAATATTCGGCATATATTTTTTTAAAATGCTACGTTAAAACTTTCAAGAAAATCTTAAAAACCCATACATTTGCAATTCGTTTTTAATACCATGTTGTTATATTAAAAAAAATATATAATAAGCCCTACAAAATGTAAGTAAAGAAAAATAAACAGCAAAATCTTTTAATATTCTTTACCAACAATAATAGTCAGGAGAAGAGTAATGAAGTAACCGAAAATATTTCAAAAACATCAAGTCTATAAGAAACAAGGAAAACGAAATGTGTCGATTCGTCATTCGTCAAAAAGAATAATTGCTAGGCAATATGATAAAAAAGTACATAAAATTTGATACAAGAAGAACACACAGGAATGATTCTACTTTTAGAAGAATTTTTAATTGCTGTTGTCCTAAACGAAAATTCATATGCAATTAATACTTGAGATTCAGATCGTACTATATAATTAATATTCTATATTTCTGCATTAGCGGTCCGCAATATGTTTATCATATTTTCAGTGCATATGTAAAAAAAGTCGTGAAACACTGGTCTAAGGTTTTACGACTTAGCCGTAGAACGAAAATATTTCATATATAATAAATATTTGCTCACAGTTAAGCCAACATCAACGGAAAGCGAGCGAGTATTCTTAACAGCCGGAATAATTATTACAAAAAGTAAAAATATAGTATCCAATTCGTCCCTAAATGCCTTGATCTTTCTTTGCCCAGCAAAAATAAAATATGTATTCCTTTTTTTATAAAATACTTAATAAAATAATCCTATTTTTATAATTGTGTGGAATAATTCATTTTTTCTTGCCCGTTTAAGTCCGACAACACTGTAAAAACAACAGCGCTACCTATCATATTTTCTCTAAACACTCCTGGCTCTTATAAGAACAAACTGTGAAATTTTAAGCGAAATCGTTCCAGTAGTTTTTGAGTCTATAGGGCACACACATACAAACATTGCCTTTTATTTATATAGATTACAGTTGCTGTTATGTATATAAAATTAAAATTGCATGTTTTGTAGTTGTTTTAAATAATATACGAATATATATAAAATTTACGCATTGAATTATTTTAATAAATTAATATGTATGTATGCTTTTCAGACACACACATACACACAATATTTATCAAAAATATTATTTTGCTATGATTTTACATCATTAGTATATGCAAATGTATATTTACTTAGGTTACTGCCGTTTTTAAAACACTTACATCAATTATTGCAATTGTTAGAAAATATCCGTAAATTCAATTTGCGATGTTTTTTATTAAAACTAGTAATGAATCCAGTTTCGTATATGTATTTTATATAAGCTTATAACTTGGTATTGCCTTTACTGTTAATTATGCTATGCTTATTGATTATGCATTTGCTATCGATTTCACTGTTATATAATATATAGCATTTTAAATATGCACTTCAATGCCAACACTTCAAAATAACAGTAATTTAAAATAGGAGAATAAAAGAGCAAAACGCATTTGTAAGACTAATAAAATCAATCAATAACTGTAAGTGGAGCACTGGACGTTCAACGAGCCGTATAAATCATCTATATTCGTCTGCATTTAAGACGATGATACACCACTCAACTTCATCCATTAAGAAGCATTTGAGATATGTCTGGAACCACTGCTTAATTTTTAACGACCGGCTAATTAAAATATTACACTAAAAAGCTTTTGAAGCAATTTAAGAATTAAAATATTCACCACTAGCTCTATCACTATGTCAACTACGCCCTTGTCCCGTACACGTAAGGCTTCTTCGAATTTATGCAAAACGATCGCAAACACACCGCCGCCGTCACGTAACGTGTTTGTTACGTTGACGCGACATATATCACAAAAGATTCCCCCCTTTAAGGTGTAAATCTAATATAAAATTAATTGGCAAACACAGATTCAATCTGATACATAAAATATACATGAATACGTCCCATGCAGATCAATACTTACATCCTCCCCGGCCCGGTCGTGTAAACAGTTTAGAATTTCCCACTTCGCCAATGGGTTTTCTATGAATAGACGCGACGTCGTCGTCGTCGGTAAGTAAAGTCGCCGGTACCGACGACAGTCTGCGACCTCCGACGAAAAACAACCATCCATCATACATATGTGCAGAGGTGTGTATGTAGTACGTATCAAAGGAAATTGCAAAACAACGCAGGACCGCGCAGGCTGCCGCTATGAATTGTTTCTCGAAGAAAAACGATAAGAACACTCAAGAGTATTCCGCAATGCAGCACACCGATAAATTCGTCCTGGGGTCTAATATTAAAAAAACGACCTTGTCCACAAAGGTCGAATATTACTAAATACCTCATTTTTACTTGTAAATGTGAAAGACAAATTTGAATAACGTCTGCCTATATTTTATGCAGTGTATTAGCTTAATGAGTCACTCGCTGAAAATTATGTTTAAAAATTATACAAGGAAGAATTCACACACGTTGCGAAAAAGTAAACCCGTAGAATACATCTAATAACTCGAAAATAATACAGAAATACTTATAACTTATTATTAGTTTTAAATTATCATTTTCGTGAATTATTTTAGTAAACTATAGATGCTTCAGAAATATGATAAAAAGAAATTAAAAACAATTGCGGTCTTCCTCGAACACATAACGTGCATTTTCTTGAAAATTCAGAATGTAAAAAATAAGCATAACAAATATGAAAAATCCAATCTCATGGAATGATTTCGCCAGCGATCTGGAGCACTTGATATACATATACATATATAATATGTATATCAAGAGCAACATTTGTGTTTTAAAAGAGCTTTAAAAAACAATTGTGAATTTAATTGAAAGGCTTAATAGATAAGTCTATTTTTTCAGAACTTTAAAAAGGAAAAGCTGCATTCTTAGCGTGTAAATTAAATATGGACTGAAAATAGAAATCGTATCAATGAAGAGAGTTCTATGAATTTTAAAATTGACTGAATATAATTAGGTTATTAAATGAAAAAATATTGCTTATTGATTTTGTCAATTTGCAATTCAAAATTATTAGTTTATAAATTATAAATTTTACTCTTTTAACCTGTTTTTGAGATAAGCATAAAACGATAATAAATGGTGGACCTTTACAACATTTTATTTCGTTCAATTAATGAATTCTGCAAATTTCGGTCATAGTAGATACATCCGATAAACATTCAAATCGCACATGTTTTTCGAATGCGTAAAAGCATTTTTGGTTGAGACGCATTTTTCATTACCTCTCATTTAAAAAAGATATAAAGAAGCATAAATGACCATAGATTTTGAAGCGGTACTAGTCACTCGGGCATAATGACTACCTGTGTTTCTAAAGTATACAAATTGCTTCATTTTATTTTTTTATTTTTAGTTGAGATACAGTTGAAAATCGGGCAAATAATCCGATCAATCGAATATTCGATTGAGTGTGCAATGTATATGTTAGAGGTTAAGATTATATGTATTGTATGTACCTATGTTTTGCTTTTAATGATAATTTATACTGAAAACTAGTTTATAGGTTTACCAGTGTATAGACCACAGTCCTCAAAAGTTTGTCCATCTCTGATGTAAGTCAAGAATTCAATACCTCAATAGTTTGTATGCGAGGTGGAAATATCTTTTATATTTATGTAGGAGTACAAAGTGGAGCTTTTATTTTCCCCTTTTTCATATTCAATTTTCAAGCGTTCGCAAATTGGATTTTTACATCGGCGACATTCCGCCCGAAGGAGGACAATAATTGTCATCTCTAAATTTAATATGGCGTCGTTTTCGCAGTTGGGGTGAACCCTTCCGCGACAATGAACCTCACGACAATTCCACGACTTAATAAAGGCAATCGAAAAGTGCAATGTTAAATAAATGACCGTCAATTTTAACAGATGCACACACAAAAGTCTGAATCGAGTTCAAATGAATTCTTAAAAATCGCTTCGTGCAAAGCGAGTAAATTATGACAGTGATTTTTTTCGGCCTAGGCAAATATGTTTATTTTTTGCAGATGAATGCGTCATTGAGATGTGAAAAATGATCAAATTTAATGTTTGCACGTGACGTTGCTATGAATACAAAAAGTACAGGGTGATATAGGTCTATGAATTTTCATTTTAAAAAATCAATAATAAAAAAATATAGAAATATCTATTGTAGTTTACATGTACATATATCGAATCATTCTCAGAAAGAATATTATCCTTTAATTTTATGTATTTATTGGTTGGTATTTAACAGGGAATTATGATGATATATAACAGGGAAGAGATATGTGCATTTAAATAAATACTTTGTTCCATAAAAGAAATTGTTTTCTTCAGAAAAGGATTCGTTGCAGAGTTTATTCATAAGGTGTTTATTGTTCTGAAAACTACTCAATCGCTACCGCTCACTCGTTCGTAATGCACAAACAATTCATTTTATGGAACAATTATTTTATATATTGCGCATTTAAATTTTTTCGTATTTATTTATTTTATTGCACTGTGTTTTTGAAATATGTATGTATGTATGTATTTTGATGTTAAATAGAGGACGCAACAATGCGAAGTCTTCTAAAAGTTGTGCACTAATGGACAATGCACAAAGATATTCAGAAACATTGACTATTTATTTAAAAAAAAAACCCAGTGGATCTACTTCAACATATAGTTTTAATTAAATGGTGCAGTATCTAACTCATTTAATGTGTATTTTGGCATTGCGAAATACATGTTTATAAATGAATTCTAACTTCTTTCAGCAACACTAAAAAACTTATTATTTATGTGTCATTTTATATTTGCCGTTTCTCGTTTTTTAATACATACATATAAGATATTCCATATGAAGTTATAATATTTAATAAATAGAAGTATTTCTGATTAGTTATCGTCCCATCAGTTTATTGCTGCCATTTAGTAAAATATTTGATCAAATAATCTTTGGGGAATAAAGGATTAATGACGGTTTGGTTTCCGTGAAAATCACTCGACAATACATCAACTAAATAGTTTGGGTTTTTTTAATTTTAATATGAAGAAGAGTAAGTCTTTTAATGTTAGATATAAACACAGTGTGGCATGATTTGATTCATAAACTATACAAATACAAAACCTCTGACTAACTGCTTAATACGCTCATACCTGAGAAGTAGAAGCTATCTAGTTTAACTAAATATTGAGCTCTCGATCTCAGGAAAGTTCCTCGGAGAAGTTTGCTCTGGCCGTTTCTCTTTATCTTATATACGAACGATATACCAAAAATAAAAAATACTCTGACGATACAGCAATTTTAATTAATGTTTACGGTCTTAACCCAATCGCTCATAAATAACAAAAAAAAATGAAATCTTAAATATTTTTTTTGGGAGGGGGAAAATTAAAATCAATCGAATCAAAATAGATGCAATTATTTTTACAAAACGTAGACAAACTCTGCCACCACCTTTCTTAAATTAAGAGGGCAGTGAAGTAAAATGGAAAACAAGCGTTAAATACCTGGACTCCAAGTTTAAATTTAATAATTTTAAAACTTCGTTTTAAAAGACTTGCCGCTATTGCGGACATTAAGCCGATATTTAATAGAAAAAGCGAGTTAACTTAAAAAAAATATGAGACATTTTTTAACATATGTATAATCCGGTGTGGAGTAACACCTGTAATACTATTATTTTTTGAATTACAAGTCATTTAAAATAAAGTTATAAAAATAATATATAATACACCTTTTCCTACTAATCTTAAAAACTGCATATTAGCTTTCAAATAGCAACACTGTTATTTTCATACCATAAAATATTAAAAAAATATTTCGTGAAACTACGATAAAAACAAAATTAAATTTAAATACAAGCACAAGATATTAAAGCAAGCATTGCTTTAGAAGCTAAAGACAACATATCAATGGTTTCAGATCTTTAGTGAAATATATTCAAATTATCACTTATTTTTTTTTTCTTTTTCTCTCATTAAAATTGTAATTCTTTTATAAAATTGTAGTATATATAATTATATATGTTTGTGAAATTATTTATATTATTGAAATAAATACACACATTCTTAAACAGACTTAGATGACTATAATTAGGAATCACACGAAATTTTGTAATATAACATTAAACATTAAAAAATAAAAATTATGGTGCATATCTAAAATAGATGAGCACTATCACACTTGTTTTTTTTTTCTAGTTTTAGTTTTTAGCCTAGTTGAGAAGCTGGCTAGCAGCTGAAAGTAGGCGAGCTTCGACGGATTGTCGACACCACCCCTGAGCAACTTCAAAAAGAGCTTTACTGAATAGCTGAGATTGCAATTACTTATATCCCAACGCTTCTAGCAAAAATACACTAGGTCTTCTTTTCTTGTATTTATATTATTTAGATTTTTAAATACATACTTCCTTATAACGTCATTTTATAAAGATAACGAAATATTACTTATTTTATTATCTATGTGGAATAAACTTGATTGCACTATATGCACAATGTCATATACATGAATTAGATAATTCGCTTATCAAATACACGATTTTGCTTTTTAGGTCGAACGATAAGCAAGAATTGATAACTTTATTTAAAGTAAAATACAAAGATAATTAATTTTCACTATATACAGTGAAAATTTACAATTTTGAATATTCCTCTTATAGCCGAATGTGTACTGTGAGCCAAAATTTCAACAGACTTAACTGATAAGCAAAACAGTGTTTACAACGGATTTACGCAAATTAAAGCCTCTGATATGCAAATTCCTTGATGTTTTGCTGAAAAACACTAGAGTGTTGCACAACTCGCAGACCATTTTTTTAAGATTCAACTCGTCGAATAACATTTAAAAAATGTATATATTCGCCCTACTAATATGATAATAATTGTAACTTTTAACTTTTAACGGGTCTTCAGAGGTCTATGATCTGTTTACCGGATTACGTTGACGTTAAGTTTGTTGACGAATAAAATATAAATTGCCCGAAGTAATGTCGCTGAATTCTTTGGCAATGTATCAAAATGTTTAAGTAAAATTAGAAGGTCTACATGAGTTGTAAATGCGCACTTGTGAACCGCAAAAAAATACAATGCGATATCTAGTGCGTTCAATTTAACCCGGAAAAGGTATATGAACACAGTCCGCATACGTTGAAATCTGACCTATATTAAATTACCGACACTTATGTAGTATCAGTAAATTGACTTATATAGATTGACGATTTACGAATGAAATCCATTACTTTTTAAATCATAGTATATATATATGTATATACATATATATTACAGACACTTGTTCGTAGTAGATTCGCAATAAAAGGATTTTTAGCAAATTAATTGGATTGAGTCTTACTTTCATCAATCAAGTACAGTGCGCTTCAGCGAATCGGAACTATAAGAAGTAAGTAATCTAAACGCTCTGATAATTATTATAATGCTAACTTCTAACTAATAAACCATAGATTAAGAACCATTAAACCAGTTCACACAGTATCAATAATTAGTATAAGTCAGTATTTTCTCATATTCCTGCTAAAGAGTATACAAATTAAGACGATAGCTCTAGTATATACATATGTATAGTATACTTCTTAAAGATTATTTTATTGTCTCAATAAACATATAAATAGATATGAAATATTTACAGAACTGCTGCTTAGAAATTTAGATACATTAAAACTGTACAATGGAACGTAGTTAGTTGTGACGGCAACGATTTTAAGCTACAATTTTTTTACTTCGCGCAAATTTGCTTTAAAAACAATATAAAAGAAAATCGATCAAGGACTTAATTGAGATGAATACTTCTCTCGTAGTCCATTATATGCTGAAATGATCCTTTATATAATATTTAAGAAAAAAATATGTATTAAAGGAAATAATATTTAGACAATAGTTAATAATATAAACACAGATCCAACGCTTAAAATATGCCTCCCTTCATAATTATATGTACATGCCTAATAATACATAACCTGTATCCAACATAATAAACAAATATGTAATACCTCATTACCGTACTTATAGTCGAAAGCCTGAATCGGCACTAACCCAGTTCTATTATATATCACTATAAAGAGCCTCAAACTGACATCTTTATAGAGATTCAATAACGGTATTAAGTGAAACACAGTAACGATCCATTTATAGGCTTAGCGTCATAAAACCAGTCAAGTCAATATCGAATATTAAAATAAAAACGTATCCTTATTATCTGAATCTTCATATACCGCGCTGAACATAGAGTTACAGTCACTTTTTACGGTAAAATCTCAGCGTATGAGAAATCTGAAGAAGCAAACGACCTCCGCCGTTTGGCACGATTGCACCCCCGCTCCATTCGAAAACACCAGTGGTGTAGTGGGAACGGAACGTTCCGGAACGTCGTTCCTGCACTTCTTTCCACGACCGGAACGCGTTCCGATACGATGTGTTAGAAGATCTGGTAAAAAATATTCGAGCTTAATTGACTAGTTATCGACAGCACATTTTTAAACAGCGCACAATACCACCCGACTACAAAAAAAATAACCATTCGTAAATCTCATTGATTACCTTAAAAGAGAGTTGCGTTCCGATATCTATTTTTTCAAAACTACATCACTGCAGATTGGTAATATTTTTTGGCGGACAAGTTTGCCAATTATACGCAGTTTGGGTTGTTTCAGTAGTATTTATTAAATTATATGAATGAGATCGTCGGACGAGGCTCCGCTGGCCGTCGCGCTCCCGCTGTCACGTCAGTATTGCCAGATAACTGTCTAGTTTTCAGATAAATAAATCGACTTCTAACGAATTAAATATTGGTAAGTTTATTTTAAATAATTTTGATTGATTTTACAATCGTAGTTTAAATCTAAATAAATAATATTCTTAAGATCAATATGACACTATTCAATAAGGATTATATGCCCGTATCTGGCACAATATGTGTTTAAAGGTATATGTTGCCTTTCACTGGTCCTTCGAAGCACCGTTAAAACGGTATAGGACGGTGATACGCATCGTTTATGAACGGTCTTCGAAACCTGAAGTGATGGTCTTACAATGAGAGAAGAGTTGATAATTAGAATCGGTATCAATAAGTACACAGGTAACAAGTTATGCGAGGTTGATATAAAAACATTCCATTACTTGTTATGAGGTTGTTATTAAAGCATTGATATATCTAAAGTTGTGTCAGTGCCGACTGATTTTTCTAAATTATTTATGGAAGCTATAAGTGTGGAATTAAACGATTCAATATTAGTTGTAACAAAAATAGTGAATTAAATAACTACTCGAGCCTTTCACAATAAAGAATTTTCCGCGCTTTTACAGAAAGTTGATACAAAATTAAAAAATAATTATTTTAATTAATCATTAAAAACTAACATATGCAAAACATAATGCTGTACCCAAAATATAATATTTTATTTATCAAAAAATCAATTTATCCTAAAATATTGGCACATGTTATTTTTAAATTATAGTTACACACATATATACGAGGGGGGTTAAGTTTAAATTAGCGCTTCAGCACTATTAAATTTAACACTACACCACTGCCTAGCACCGAACTCACACCACAGGCGGGAGTTTTGAGACTCTTCGGAAGGAAAGCTCCTGGAAGGTTTCACCGCCCCTAACCACTTTTCTGCCCCGTGTCCCACATTGCCAGCGGTGACTCATCGAGTGTGTACGACCAGCCAGCTACCCGCTGAGCTACATTCGCATTCGTAACCAACAATATTACAATTTATTGACAACGGAATGATCGATGTGTTACATATAGCATACGTATAACAAACAATATGCAAAATACAGCATATTTAACAAATAGTATTGTATTACTATCTATACACGAAGTAACATCGTCATTAACATCTATTAAACACTGTATTCTAAGGTTTTAGAACGCTAGCAAGAATGCTTGCTAGCGTGCTAAAATATTAGCACGTACAATATAATATTAATTTAATATATACACGAATATTTTTAAATAGTGTATAACCACTGCATGCTAAATTTACAGTTGAATTCAGAGCATGTAGTGAGAAAAGAGACATGGATTTTTTATTAACATTCCAGAAATATGGTTTGACAATATAAGTTTTATGACCAACTATAGGAATTACGATAAGCAAATATTTTGCTCTGATATTTGCTAAATAATTATATTATTATAACATGTAAATGCTATTTAAATCAAACGATAAAAGAGTGAGATATAAGAGCATGCGGTCCGCATGCCTTTACCTTTCATTCACTCTCATCACTTTACACGCGAGCGATCGAGCGAGAAAGTATCTCACCGCCTGCCATCCATATCCATATTTTAGCTATTTGAAAAGCATCTGACATTGATTGTATGCTGGAAGTATTATTATTACACTTGAACGCCTCAGACTAACCCTTCATTTTGAAGCAATTGATTAACACTAATAATCACAAATAAATGCAGTATAATTCAATGTTGTTTTTTTATTTTTTAAGGCATTTAAAATGTATATTTATCTTTAAAACAAGCAAGTACTGAAAAGCTATTTTCAGCTGAGTGCTGATACTTCAAAAAGACAAAAATCAAACACAGCAGCAACATGACACCGTCGTTAATGGATATTCGGAGGCAAAATTGGCAGTTTATCAAACGTTTTTGAAATTTAATACTATAAGTAAATACAATTCTTTGACACAGTTTACTACGTCTTTAATATTATATAAAATATTTTTATTATATCGTTCGTGTTACAAAATTATAATTAATACTGCTTTTTGTATAGGTTATTTGACGTAGCGCGGCTCAATCTTGAACTAGTGACCTACTTGAAACACATAATCTGTTGATTTAACCGCTCGAACTCGCCAAATACCACTTTTTGCCACTTTTATAGATCGCTCGAATATAATAGCGTCTTAGCGTACATTTATAATAGTTCGCGTGCAATATGCCTTATTCGGTAAGAATATTTAAGACAGCAACGATCGAATTTTCACCCGTGCTTTGCGATCAAAACTGGTCCACCTTTTCGGCTAGCACCAGAAAAATGTTTGAACTCATCCCACATAGGAACTACCTCCACCTATCTAGCTGCATGGCCGTCTGCATTGCGGTAATAAATTTTAACGGCGTGCGACAATCTGGAGTGCACTCGAAATGCAATTTGTCAAGTGGGAATGTTTATGCTTTTCTTGTTCGCACAGAGTACTTTGGCTATACATAAAACACGCGAGTGGACATGACAGGTGGAAAAATCGCGATACCGGGAAAAATTGCAATTTTTCATGTCATGAATGACGTTTACCCTTCGGCGTTTGTTTAAATCCTCTCGACAGCGTTTCAAACAACAATAATTCCATTCCCATGTAAATATTAAAATACTCACTCGTACATATAAATTCAACGTTCAAAAGTGGTGTAAAAAATTACAGAATTTCAATATGCCGCAACGAGCAAAACCGCAGTATCTTATGGACCACATAATGGTATAATAATTGGGTTCAATTGGGCATTTTAAAGAACAACTCAATATTGATTATATACACATACATATCTACGTAAGTGTAAAATGTCTGCAAATCTGATTTAAACGTTTAATTGAAATATTATATAATGCTTTTAATATTATTTTCTAATATTGTGGTGAATATATAACAATACAGTATAAATTTGTGTTATAAAGATAAAGAAATGAAAATAAAGAAACTTACACATCAAATTTAAATTTTATATGTGTTTCTTTCTAGATTCTTTCTAGTTTTACTCCTTGGCGGTAGTTTGTGATGATTTAAAAGATAATTAAATATTTCTTCAGGTAGATTTATAAATCTGATTAAATCTACCTAAAGAAATATTTCATTATCTTCTAAATCATCGCAAACTACCGCCAAAGTGTAATACAAAAAAGATTCTCTACGTACAATATTGGTGGCATACATCTTGAATTTTCTAAGAAATTAATGTGATAGATTTTATAATGGAGAAAGATTTGATAGAAAGATACGAAAATTCGGTATATTTACTACGCAAAAGAAACGGTCAGAAAAGTTTTTATCGCAACGCATTTTTTTGTGAAAAAATAAAATAAAATGAACTTGTAACTAAAGTCAGTTCATAAGTAGCTCATTTATTAACTAATTAATTAAAGCCATTTATCAATGGTAAAAAATAAAGTCGAATATGATTGTTGCAGTCTTATTTAAATCTATCAGTCTTTCGGTGAGAATAGTTGCATTGTGAATTACATCAATAGGCAATTTAATAGCAAAACAAATGATTTTGAAAGACTTTCTTTGACTTCACCCAGTGCTCCCAAACTTTATTTTTAAATTTAACCGAGACACTATTTTGAGAAATTTGCAATTAATGCTAAAATAAATACACCCATACCTCGCTATACGGCCGCTCTTTATACGGCCTTTCGCTATAACGGCCCTCTTCAATTAAGGCACGTTTTCGATTTACGGCCTAAAATGTTTCGCTATAACGGCAAAAAAACTTTTTTTCGATGACGATTTTAAAAAAAAATTAAAAATAGATTTAATTGGCATAATTTTAAAATGGAAGGTGAAGCAGCTAGCGCCGATGAGGCCGCATCTAAGGAGTATCCCAACATTTTAAAGGGAATTATTGAAAGAGGTGGTCATAAGCCTGAGCAAGTGTTTAACGTAGAAGAAACAGCGCTTTATTGGAAGCGAATGCCTGATAGCACGTACATTTCAAAAACCGAAAAATCTGCGCCTGGTTATAAGATGTCTAAAGAACTATTAACTTTGCTACTTGATGCAAATACCGCGGGTGATTTTAAGGTAAAACCACTTTTAATATATTTGTCCTAAAATCCAAGGCCTCTTAAAGGACTAAATAAAAATCAATTACCAATTAAAGCTTGGATGACTAAAGCTACTTTAGAGAATTGGTTCAAAAATCACTTTTGCACAGAAGTGAAAAAATATTTGCGAGACAATAACTTAAGCAACAAGGTTTTGCTAATTTTGGATAATGCACCAGGGCATCCTACTAATTTATCCGAACTATCTGAAGATGTCATGATTGAGTACCTTCCGAAAAATACAACAGCTCTGATCCAACCAATGGATCAGGGTGCAATAGCCACTTTTAAGGCATATTACCTACGCCAAACTTTCCGACAACTTATAAGGCAAACCGATGGTAAATCTTCAATTAAAACGTTTTGGAAAAACTAAAACATCAAGGATGCTGTTGACAGCATCAGTGAATTATGGAAGGAATTAAAATTAACAACAATGAACCATGTTTGGAAAGAAATATGGCCAGAATGTGTAAAAAGTACTGATGCAGAAGTTAATTGCCTTCCTGAAATTAGGCAAAACATTATGGATCTAGCACATGATCTCGGCTTTGAAGGTTTGAACGAACGTGATGTGCTTGATCTACTTGAAGCTGATAGGGAACCCCTTTCATATAAGCAACTCATTCAGTTGCAAGCAGAACCGGCATTTAATGAAGAGACAGAGCCTGTTGTATTCAAACAGCTAACATCAAAAAAATTGTCAAAAGCTTTTTCCTATTTCGAACAAGGAATAAACTTCTTTGAAAACGATCCTGACGTCGAACGTAGTGCTAAAGTTTCTCGAGGAATTAACTCAGCCATTAGCTGTTATTAATCACTGAAGAACGAAAGAGACAAAAAGGCAAGACAAACAACGTTGGGCAATTTTTTAAGCCAGGCCCATCCTTACCAGCGAAAAATGAGAACGACAGTGATCTGCAGGTTACCATTTCTTCATCGTCTTCAGATTAAAGCCATTTTAAAAAAATTATGTATGTATTCATACACATAATTTTTGTAACATGAAGTTGTTTCATTTTTGTTTATGGATTATTGTTGGTTTTTGGAGTCTGTTATTATTTTATGTACAAATGTATGTACTTGTTATGTATGTATTTTTGATTTAAGTGAAATAAAAAAATAAAATGCATTTTAAATGATAAACCATGTTACATATTTAACAAATTTGGAACCGATCCCATTGAATTTGTATGAATTTGTATTAGAATAACTGATTCGTTATACGGCTTTTCGCTTTGCGGCCAAGTTTTGTGGAACGTATCTAGGCCGTAAAGCGAGGTATGGGTGTAATAGATTTAAATGTGAAAGTTGTAAATTTTACAGCAAAATACCATTTTTAAGCTCACAAAAATTTGCTTTCTAGCCCGCCGAGTTTAATATATTTCTGATCCGGACCTTTACAAAAGAAGTTTGCCGACCCTTGGACATATATTAAGCGTTATGCTCTGTACATCATTGGACCAATACGCACCTGGAAAAACAAGGAAGAAAAGACGAAAGTAATAAATATTTTTTAAATCAACCAAGGATAAGGTTTTAGGTTTTGTATATTAGTAATAGCAAATACGCTATTTTAATTTTTTAATCTTAAAAGGCAAAATGGATAAATAAACCGAACTTAATTAAACTTTCCCTTGATTAATTGGAAGGTCATTCGAATGAGACCAAAGCAGGACTCTCGGGGGCGGATGTCGTTCGGAAAGCGACTGTTTTGGCGCCGGAGGCGACAGAATTTCCGGAACGGCGACAGTGTAGAACTTTTATTAGATATAACACGGCGGGGGTTCTGAAAATGAGTCGGTTCACGTAGTGCACAATACGTAGTGACCTAATAGAATACTGATGTCACGTACATATAGATAAAAAATAATACCAAATACAAGACCTTTTAATGCGAAAACTGTTGTATCAACATGAATACATAGATGTAAAAATTTGTTCACCCAAAGAATATATGTTATATTGTAAATATAATATATAATTTCGGCTTCTTAACAATCTTAATAAAATATTTATTTTCTAAAAGATGTTTATATCATCTACAAACCCGATTAAGCTTTAAATTCGGTACGCATGCCTTTTATCAACTTCATATAAATATATCTAGATGCGTTTTATTATTTCTTATATCATAGTAATAAGATTGAATTAAATAGAGTACGGCAAAATAACTATTAAATATCACTGATGACAATTCATTTTAAATAAACATGCATACTGAAATAAAGCTTGGGGACTATCAAATGAGGCACAGTTCATTGTATAGAGAGAAGAGAAGGGCGGAAAATTTATTAAAACTATGCTGCCAAACATCTATTAGAACTAAAAGAGCACGACTGGTGTTTCTTACCGGAAAATATATCTCAAGAATTTCTCAAAAAAAAATGCTAAATTGAAAATACTCGTTTCTTGAGAAATTTGCTGATTTCTCGAGAATTTTCATAGAGCCTACTTTTGTTGAAAAATAAATTTGTAATATTTTTAAATGTTTTAGAACCGTTACATTTTTTGTACTACTGAATAAGAAAGGGTAGATCCGTGCCAGGTGCTTGAAAATATGCATGCTTTCTTGGAAGGAAGAGAGGTAGTATTTGTATAGCAAAAAATACGATTTTCTTAACTACTCTAATCGATCTCGTCTTTACATTGGTAATTTAAGAATTACATTAGAATTAGAGCTAAGTAAAACATATTGCAAAAAATATGAAGGCATTCCACAAAATTACGCCATAATTTTTTTTAAATCCTTGAAAATTTTTTGATACTGCCCACAAATTATTTTTAAATCTCGCTTTAATAGCACTTTCTTGACCGCGTTAAAGCAAAACCGCGTAAAACGAGTACTGCGTAAATCGAGGTATAAGCGAAAAAATTGAAAAGTGAAAATGAGAATTCTAATTTCTAAAGAAATTAAAAACACATAGAAAGCAGAATACCTACTTGTAATATATGACATTATAAAATGCTAATAATAAATAGGTTTCATATTAAAATTGAAGATAATTAATGATATATAAAAATGTACCTTATAGTGAGTAACTAATGCAAAAATAAATCGAGTTATCATGTTATCTTATCTTTGAGGATGAATTTTTATCGTACAAATGATTAAATAACAATTTTTCATTGCTATATCATATATTTCATTTAATTGTTTAATATTATAGTAGAGCTAGTTATCTTATATTTTACTTATATATATATATATATATATATATATATATATATATATATATATATATATATATATATATATATATATATATATATATATATATATATATATATATATATATATATATATATATATATATATATATATATATATATATATATATATATATATATATATATATATATATATATATATATATATATATATATATATATATATATATATATATATATATATATATATATATATATATATATATATATATATATATATATATATATATATATATATATATATATATATATATATATATATATATATATATATATATATATATATATATATATATATATATATATATATATATATATATATATATATATATATATATATATATATATATATATATATATATATATATATATATATATATATAATATATATATATATATATATATATATATATATATATATATATATATATATATATATATATATATATATATATATATATATATATATATATATATATATATATATATATATATATATATATATATATATATATATATATATATATATATATATATATATATATATATATATATATATATATATATATATATATATATATATATATATATATATATATATATATATATATATATATATATATATATATATATATATATATATATATATATATATATATATATATATATATATATATATATATATATATATATATATATATATATATATATATATATATATATATATATATATATATATATATATATATATATATATATATATATATATATATATATATATATATATATATATATATATATATATATATATATATATATATTATATATATATATATATATATATATATATATATATATATATATATATATATATATATATATATATATATATATATATATATATATATATATATATATATATATATATATATATATATATATATATATATATATATATATATATATATATATATATATATATATATATATATATATATATATATATATATATATATATATATATATATATATATATATATATATATATATATATATATATATATATATATATATATATATATATATATATATATATATATATATATATATATATATATATATATATATATATATATATATATATATATATATATATATATATATATATATATATATATATATATATATATATATATATATATATATATATATATATATATATATATATATATATATATATATATATATATATATATATATATATATATATATATATATATATATATATATATATATATATATATATATATATATATATATATATATATATATATATATATATATATATATATATATATATATATATATATATATATATATATATATATATATATATATATATATATATATATATATATATATATATATATATATATATATATATATATATATATATATATATATATATATATATATATATATATATATATATATATATATATATATATATATATATATATATATATATATATATATATATATATATATATATATATATATATATATATATATATATATATATATATATATATATATATATATATATATATATATATATATATATATATATATATATATATATATATATATATATATATATATATATATATATATATATATATGTCAATAATGGACTTCGTGGAATCTTTTACCATCGGCTTTATTACATTATACTTCATTACAGCACATTTTTCAACATTGCTAATCCACAGTACGTGTTCCAGTGATAAACTACAGTAGACTCCCCAATAACACGGTTGACTGACTAAAATATTGTTTCCTAAATCCGTCGATAGATTAACAGATTTTAAAATGATAAGAAACTACTAAATCTTTTTACTGCAATACATTGTTAGAAGTATTTCTGAGTAACTAATGATATAAAATACTGGAAATGTTATCATAAAGTCATTTAAAATGACTTTAAAAAATATAAATATATTGAGCATGACTTTGGACTGTAATGATAAAACCATTTTGCACATGACATACATACATGCCTTTGGACTTCTATACGTTAATGATAGTTTGCCTTTATAAATAAATATTTTTAATTCTTACAAGAACTAAAATAACACCAAAAATGCTTATAAAATCCTTATTAGAAGTCGATCGCCATAAAAATTATGATAAAAATACCCCAAAACGGTTGAAAACCCTTGCATTATATGATATTATATTATAAATTCGACCACCTACTTCAATAAAAATACAATAGGGACGAAAAAAATCAATCAATGTCCCACATCCTGCCACGTGCTGTACTTTTAAGGATACTCCAATGAAATGCGTACTTCCGGCAATGCGGGGGAAAAGAATTTGTAATAGAACATAGGACAATGTGATGGTGCTTCCACAGTGTCGTATACATTTCAGATGAACACTCGAGTTACACGCGCGTACAAATAAAATTGTATTGATTTACTTTTCGTCCGACCCATCAGCATTTCGTTTAACGGTCTGGCGTTAATTGAATTTTCAGCGATCCACTACAATTAGCGTTTGATAACAAGAGTAAACGCGTCCAGCGTGTGTACTAATTGAACGATCGAATCTCGACCCTATTTTTACGCAACGTATGAACGTAGTTCCTACATGGTGATAATTATCGTTCCTCATACATCATAAGTACAAGGTTTCAGGAGCTATTTAATAATTTATAAACGCTAATAAAATCGGCGATAACAGCGGGAAGCGTCCGAGGCCTTGTTTTTGATTTTGTCCAGAGAAGTGCATTCTAATGAGTTTTTTTCAGTCGTCGAATACATAACGGAAGCGAAAACGTATATAATTCAGAAAAGTGTAGTTAAATAATAAAAACGGTTATTTGGCTGTGCATGTTCTGGTTAAGCGTTTCGCCTGGCGGTTAAGAGTTAACGGTGAATATGCGGAGTGATTTAATTGCGCAATCGAATTAGATGCGGATTATTGTATCGAAATATTTACTACGGTAGCGTTGAGATTGAGCACTGATTTGGCGAAATTAGGCGCTTTCTAAGAAGTTACCATTACAAATCTATCAAATACAGCGACTCACCGATTTCATGCAGTCTGCCACTACTCAAATTAAAATCATTTATATTCGTATGCCAAGGAGGATTGACCTTGGTGGAAATTGAACGAGCACTGAAAGACCTGACCCGAAGACCGCTCTGGGCCGAATTACATTTATTTATTTTTTATCTAAGTAAAATTTGGTTTAAAAATAAGCCTGTATTCTGCAGGTTGAATAATTTTACCATTTTTATGATTTCGCAGAATTCGGCTAAGGATCAAATTGACCTATATATCTCTGTTTTAGAGATGTTTTGGAAGCGCAGCTAAATAAATCTGGACAATTTCTTATATTAAACTGTGATTTATTTATTTATTTTTTATTGCGAATCTGACCACCATGACTCGGCATTTTTATACAAAAATAAATATTTAGCATTTCATACATACACATACATACCCTTCAACATACATATTATTATTATTAATAGTTCACACAAAATGTTTAATTATACCATAAAATATTTTTAAAAACGCAAATGGTGCACGCTTTAAATATATGAACACCACTCTCCATATTTTTTTCCTGCTCCTCATATCTGTCGCCTAAAACATTATTATGTTTGAAATGTACGTTGAGAAGATTGTGCAAGAGGAGCGTTTTATGCGCTGACGTCCTGACCGCGACAGATTAGGGACGCAATCGCGACTCTCTAGGGCACTTTGAAATCGTCGAACATTAACGGATTATCGACACTAAAAAGGGTTTCATCGAGTAGACCAGTGTTTCCCAAAGTGTGGTACGCGTACCCCTGGGGGTACGGGAAGAGTTTAGTGGGGGTACGCGCTGCATAGGGCTTTGGCTACGCCTGGTGCAACAAAAGAGCCTATTCCACTTTTTCATTTGTTATGAAAACCTAACAAATGAAAGCATGAAACCATCCAAACTAAAGCACCATCTTAAGACAAACCACAATCAGTACAAATATAAGGCATTCGGCTTTTTTTTAAATAAACTTAAGGATTTAAATTAGTCTCGAAAAGTAATGTGGAGTTTGACAGGAGGTGACAATCAAAAAATCCTAGAAGCTTCGTATCGGGTGTCGCTTTTGATTGCAAAATGCAGTGCAACGGAGACAGGCTTTTGGATGTGGACAAAGAAAAAAATAAATATTTTTTTATTGTTATTAAAGTATATACAATTTTTTTTGACGAGGGGTACTCAGTGCTACGAAAATTTATAGAAGGGGTACACAGATGTCGAAAGTTTGGGAAACACTGGAGTAGACGATACACCGAGAATTCAATGAAAAGGCACTAGGATACAAATACAAATACGATCCAATTACAGCAAGGAATTATAGACCAGGGGTCGGCAACCTTTATAATATTATATTTATTTATTTATGATTTAAATAATATTTTTTTTATAAATATAAAAATATTATTTATATTTATATAATTTTTTTTTCATTTAAATATTAAATTTAATATAAAAATAAAAATAAAATGTATTTTTCACATCTAAATTTCGTTCAAATCATATTGAACAACTTTGCAAGAAATAGAATCGGAGTTTAAGGATGGTTGAATTAATGATGCTGTTCTAAAAAGATTTTTGCTTTAAATTTTTCACAGTTAAAAGTACACAGTTTATATGGTAATAACCATCCAATGGAATTGATCAGATTTTAACGTGTGATTAACTAGTTGATCGCAATCGACTGATAAATACCGGTAAATAAAACTAAAACTGAATGTGGCAAACGCGCTCCGCATAACGAAGCCGAGCATCCTCGACGCCTTATCTAAAACTTTGGCGATGCAAATCCCTGCTCGAACGCCACTCTCAAATTATCGACGGAAGATTTGTGTGAATAATATAAAACATAACCACACTCCAAAGAAAAATGGTAATATATTAATAAAATGTATATGGTTTCATGCTGTGAGACCTAAAGTGGGACGATTTTAATTTTTTTACGTACAAAATCAATAAATTCAGTTTTATTTCTTATTTTTAAGTTAATAACAAATTATCATATTTTACTTACATATGTAAGCTGTTTTAACTCATTATTGTTTTTTTATCATGTAAGCATAACAGCTCGATTTTAATTAATTATCATGATATTCATATTGATTATCGATTGGAATTTTAATTATTAAATAATCACTGATTCCAATCTCACTGACACACACTAAGGTTCAAATGGGATTCGAATTGCAGTCTTTCATGTGTTAATCGTCGACTAACATCATTGATCTAACGTGTTGGTAAAAATATGATAGTTAAGTCGGTTAGATATGTTGCTAGTCAGGGACGTAATTTGAGGGGGGCAAAGAAATGTATGGCATATAATGAAATACTATGAATTATAATAATATCAAAATATTTAAAAAATGACCACTGACTAACCTAGTTTTGCCCTCTTCCCCCTTGGAAAAAGCTGAAATGAAATGTCTCTGTTATGTTATAAAACAGCATGGATAATGTATTTACTATTTAGATAAAAAAATCTAGACTAGAGGTTCTGTAACAAGTCGATATGTCATTGTTAGGGGTCGATTCGGGCTCGGAGGTCGATGGAAAAAGTGAATTAAAAACCGCTACAGAGTAACGTCATATAAATTATTTTTTAAGTGCAAATGTAGTTTCATTGTTTTAGTACATTCGTGTGAAATACTTTTTTGAATTTTGCTCAATTGATTTTTATGTTTTTAATAAAATGGTTTAAGAGTGAAAAACCGAAAAAAAACGCACTGGGCGGCTGAAAAGATTCCCGATTTTTAGTCTAGACTGTTTTTTTATAGTTTTACCTGCAAAAGCACGTGACCGTCTCCTCCACATCGAGCGGCAAGGCGAATCCCCTCGGAGGAGGGCCCACACTCGTGTAACGAATGTTGAGGGCCCTTGCGGCAACTCCCCTGGCCGTCAAGTTGCCGAACATGGTCGAGGGCCACATGTTACCCACCGCTACGACCATCCGGCGCTAAACACTAGCACAACACTTTCGGATCATTTTATATATCGTCCGCGTCACAATAACTTTTCACTGTATCGATAGCAACCCACTCGCGCTATCTACGATAGCAACACATTATCGCCAAATCCTCCGCGATAAACAAATTTAATTAATCGATCGATACACACGTCTAAACACAATAGTGTTGCAATACAATAATATATGGACACATGAACGTCAGACACACGCGTCGCGGAAAATAACGTAAATTAAAAAGTTCATTGGTGGGGGTGGCGCTCTACGGAGTGACTCAAGGAAAAGGCAATGGCGATCGTCAAATTGATTGTCTTGCCTGATAACGACGCTTGTCGGCGGAGCGTCGTTTTGTGCGAGTGTACCTCGTTTCGAGAGCGTCGCGGCACTGGAGACCGAGAACAATTATTACGAAGATAACGTATCGCACGGATTCGTTAATCCCACCTGTAAATACAAAAGTGAGAAAACACGCCGACCGTTAACTATTGCACAAACACCGCACACGTATAATGCGAACGCAACGTGTATGAATAATGTTATTCAGATATTAGCACAATTCAACGAATGTAGATCTTGAATTCATTTGTTACTAGTATTAAAATTATTTACTGACCATATTTAAACTGAGAAAATGAGATACTATAGCACCACATATTTAAATAAAATATAACGGCGAACAAAGGAACTATAATCATACACCCCCTTCCCTGTGTTTGACATTTGTAGTGATACCGCGTAATAACAATTTTTAATGAAATGTATATTTTTAATTTACTCGACTTTTTATTTTACTTTACATCAGGGCTGCCCAACCAGTCGATTGCGATTAGAGTACTCAATTATTTGTAATTTTCAAATATTCGAATATTGAATAAAAAATGGATGAAGTGATCGAATATTCGAATACATTCGTAATTTTTTCCCGGTTTTTACCGATTTAAATTTATTTAAACAAATCAATTAATTTAAAAATAATTATTAATTAATAATGATTATCTTCATAATCGTTAACATTTTAGACACAATGTGTGCGAATTACTGTGAGGGCGTCAAAAAGTTTGTAAATTTATATATACAATAAAATAACCCCTCTCATATTAAAAATCGTCAATGTATTTACTGCTTAGGTACTTTCGAGTGTTCTGATCATAAACCGGGTGATTTTGCAGTCAGAAAGTGACAGTTGGAAACTAGTAAAAATTTTATCTAGTTTATATTATACATTGCGACAAACTGTGATGGGCGAGACTGTTATTCTCCGAGTAGTGGTGGAGAAGCTGGCGGAGAGATGATGTCAGTAGAAAACCCTTAGAGTTGTGATTGATGTGGCAGCGACGGTATAGCGGAGGTTGATTCCTCTCTGCTGCGGTGCTCGCATGGTAGAGTACCTCTCAGGATGTGAGCGTCCATGACCGTATGTTGTCCGCGGGTGGACAGTGTCTTTGCCCTCTTTTCATTGAATACCAGCCTTAAATATTCAGATATGCAAAGCTTGCTAACGAATCACAATCATCCAGCCAATCGTTTCACTTGCTTCTTAGAACAACGAAATATATATATACGCCTTTAGAAAGTGACACTTGGTGGACAACCCTCCGAGGCCAAATTGTGCAACGGGAATATTGTAGTCTTGTGGTGATATATTATTTCCCGTGACAGTTTCATTCAATACACCGGATAATTCTTGCGTGTTATTTTTGTGAAACCCTTTTTTCTAGTCATAACGAGGCTTTTGTGTGGTCCCACCCTTTACACTATTGTATAGTTTATCCTTAATGATAAATGATTTTTTTTTGGTCAGTCATTAACGCGAGTTTCAATAATAAGATCCCACATTGTTGCTATATTAAAAAAATGCACCGCAGAACAATTTTTTTTAATAAAATCAAATATGTTTTAATTGAGTTTTAGATTGTTGACAAATAATAATTCTATGATTAAATTATTTTATAATGTAACTCCATAAAGAATCACGTAATTAGTCAATTATACAGTAAAAAATAAAATTAAAGAATTAATCCTGAACGTAAATATAGTTGCAGCATAGAGTATTTAATTATTGCTGTAGGGGTACTTACAACTTTGCAGCTTTGGAGTAGAAAGAGGTTACATTATTGACAGCCGAAGGGCCTTTACAATTTTTGTTAAGACAATTGGTAAATAGCAATTCTGAGCTAAGCTCAAAATTTCAACGGGCAATTAAATAATCGAATAAACTTGATATCACTCAAATAGACCCAAACATAACGATCCTCAAAATTAAAAATGTTTAAAAACAATTTCAAGCGAGATTCGTAGATTTGGGAAAGATTGAAAATATCACATTTTTTTTTTATATTCCTTTCATAAAGATATTAACATAGAATGAATCGCAAGTCAAATCTCTACAATATTTAAAGCAAATCAAATTGAATACTAGAATAATAAATAACCAAACTTCAGAATAACTTATATTTAAAATCCAGGCATTGTTTTTGAAAATATGTACACCAAAGATAAATACATAATCCTTACAAAAACAGTACAAAAATTAATGTATTGTTTGGGCTCTACATAATGGCTGAATCTGCATTTTCTGACATTATAAATTCTAATATACGAAATATTTTGAGTGGTGAACATATTGACCAATATTTACTATTATCTTCTTCGTCGTATATTCATGACTTGAAAAATCTGGGCAGATCGACGATCTCATTATTAATATTTTATCTAATGTAGTATTTACTTTGTTTTTTTTATATGATTTTATTTTAAATTGTTAATTTTTTCTACTGAAATGTTTAATAAACATTCTATATTTAAAAAAATATATATTATTATTTACCCCTTGTTTATTGGTAGGTCGTGATGATTTTTTATAAAAAGAAATTGATCGTCAATACTAAAAGCTTGGGCAGCCCTGATAAGCACCGTAAACGTTTATTTTTTGACATTCTCTGCATGTATGATGCAATACATACATTTGTGTAGGACGTGTAGAAAATTGATCAATGTTTTAGAAATATGACTATATGGTTGCATCCTTAAAAGTGAGAGGCAAGATTGTGTCATTGAAATATATAACTATCGAACGACATTATACATATTTATTTTACTGAATGAAAGGCGTTATAAGTTGTGTGACACAAATACTGACCATAATTATCCGAGAACCATGTCTTCAAAACGAACGAAACAAAAACACGGTATTGTCCCGTTCAAAACGGTGTGTGCTCAGCTTATATTTAGGTAAAACTTTTACTATACATTCATCTAATCACATGGTGAGCCAAAAGATACTTTATATTTTAAAAGTATTTTTTTTTTATTTTGATCAGATTCTATAAATTTTTTTTTAATTTTAATCACGTTCGGCACACAGGAATTATATATTAAAAACCCAGAAGAAAGGACGTTTTTTTTATTGAAAAGTATTTTCACAATATTTTTTTGTACAATATTATTCTACAAAATAATCTTCATCGACAGATACAATCTTCTTTCATCGGTCAAGCAAGTTTTAATTCCCACATTTGTAAAAACTGACTGGCTGCGAGTTAAAATATTCAGAAAGAAATGTTTAAACTTCATTAACACTATTAAATTTTTTATCATTTAAATTATATTGTAGAGACTTAAATAAATGGTAATTTGATGGTGCTATATCGGTAGATTATGGAGAGTGAGCAACAGTTTTTCATCCGGGAGCATTAATTTTTTATCGCGTGATTCTCGCAGTATGAGGCAGGCGCGTCGCCTTGTTCTCGTCGCTTAATGCATGTGGAACTCACACGCCTTCCCAATATTTTTTAACTACTTTGCTTTATCATGAATACCCTGTCTTATCTGTTAACGCCTGAATCGACATCTCTGTATTGGCTTCAATTTCTGCAGCTATGCGGTATCATTGCTGATTTTTGGTGGTCTACTTCTAAGCTTGTCTTCCAAACAAAAAATTCCAGATTTAAATCTTTTGAACCATTTTTTAAATAAACTTAACCAAACATGTTTTTGCTGTGGTTGTCGATTTTTTTGTGAAATTCATACAATATACAAGTGCGTAGAAACACTTTATTCGGAACGAAATCTTCCATAAAAACTTGGGGTGTATTGTTGTTATATTCGTATCGCGCTCTCCAGACGTTAATCCAAACACTACCGAAAGAAGGACATGCGACTCGAACAACAAATAAATCACAAATCACCGTCAAAGTTATTCAGTATAAAAGCATGCTTTCTTTTGGGTACCCCTATTATAAACAAACTAAATTAAATTTTCTAATAGCTTTAGTTAAATTAATAAGCTTGTTTTTAAATGGTAGAATCTTTCAAATTAAAATGATTTGTCTACTGTCAAACTCATATCTGCTGGAGTTCCCCAATGTTCAATTTTAGAACCCTTGCTATTCACAAAGCTTGCTGATCATCCATCTATTCGCTGGATGATCAGCAAGCTTTGCAGCCCTGGATACTTAAGCATGGACTCCGATGAGGAGAAGATTGTCACAAACAGCCACTCGACGCCCGCGGACATCATACTGTCATGGACGCTCACATCCGAGAACAGAGGGACCATCCTCCGCTATACTGTCGCTCCTATGCCACCTACTAGACCTTTGAGAACCTCCCACGGACATCATTCCTGCGCCAGCTTTTCCACCATCGCTCGGAGAAAACATCTCGCCATTTATCGTCTGTCGCAATTGTAATATAATCTAATAAAACTGTAACTAGATTCCACTAAGCGTCTCACTGTCTACGTTCTCAACACTTAAAAGTGGTAGACTCTGACTTAATATGAATACTCAAAGTTCAAATCCCGAAAGTATATACCTTAAGCACAATATCACCGCTTTATTCGCTGATATGGCCATTTTATGTTCTTATAAAAAATGCCCATCGAGCAGTGGATAGACTTCAAAACAGAATAAAAAATATTGCAAGTGGTTCGACAAATCATTGTTCCACTGAAAGCGTCGTAGTAATTTCTGGGTAGTTTATTTATCTTTGGAACATAAATCAATTGTGTATCAAATTCATGAAAGACATAATAATCTACAGCGTATAATATGAAAATTATTATCCATACACACATTTACCATATTTTCCATACACCAACCCAGGAATTCGCTCATCCAAAAATTAAACATATTATTTTTAAATGTCAAAATAATATTCATCGATTATTCCGAAACGTATTATTTTATTTTAGAGAACGATCTGTTTTACTATATAAATACATAGCTATCACGACGTACCCACGTAATTGCGGATGGAAAATTACTAAATCGTGAGGTACGCAACACAATTGGCTAATTAGATATCAGACGAAAACGGAAAACTATTAAATATATATGTACATACATACAAACAGCGGACTCTCGAGAACAGACTGCTTCACTTACATTCCTAGGGATTCATAGAGCATGCATTTTGTGTAGTACTTCAACGTAAAATAATGAAACGGAAAGCTCAAGAAAAACTCCACTAAGGGCGTTTATGTTTCTAAATAATGAATTATTCAGCTTTATGTATATTGAATACTGAAATACATTTTAATTAAAGTAACGAATTCTCACGATTATTTATGGTATAAAATGTATCTCGAATTTTAATTAAAACGAATACTAGAAGTCCATTCCATTTTCTGGAAGATAAATTTTACAATTCGCGTAAATCGTCCGTAACAATATTCTGGATTAATGTACGTGCTTTTTTTATAACAAACAGTACATCATCGATGAATTATGAATAAATTAACAATCACATTTGACTCATATGTATATACAATAATTGAAAAAACACGTATTAGTGCAGGGGTCTTCAAACTACAACGAGCGATAGTTTCATCCATGTAAAATAAAAATAATTTTTATTTTACATTTCATTACAAATCTGATTTTTTTATATTCCACATACTATACTCTCAAAATATTATCTTTGTTGTATTTTTCAACGTTAATCTTTTACGTGTGGACGTGACAATTCTGTATGTCGAATCACAAGTTTTTTACATACAATATGTGTTCATAGTTCGCAATTTGAATGCAAATCCGTGAGTAAACATCCAAAGCACCATATACCATCACAAATAGTAATTATGTACATCTTCCAAAATAGCCACGTCAAATTACAGAGATTAATATATGTAGGTGTGTCAACAATGACGAACGCTGAGTGATCTAAATCGCGTGAATCATCGCTGCGGCAAAACGTTGCGAAACATTTAGATAAGAGACGACTGATTAAATGATATGTATTATAAAACAAAGCAAAATACGAGTTTATTATTTACCGTGTCTAAAAAATGGCAAGATGTAAAACAGTACTCAACATATTTTTAAGCTTTTCGTGCTTTTTAATTAAATTTATAACAATGGCATACCATTGATAAAACTATAAATATTTAATTAGCATATTTTTATTACACTTAAAAATACATAAATGAGACACGTCTGTTTTTGATTACAGTCATATTCCTAACGCCAATTTATTCGTTTACTTACTCATTTTATACAAGGGGAGACCCAAAAATAACGAGACGAGGCTATGGAGGGGAGGAACGTTCGGCGAACGAGTTCTGAGTGCTGGAGTGTTGTAGAGGCAATCAGTATGCGACTTTTCGTCACAGTGAGAGCATCCGTTCGTGCATAGCACTTTTTTTACCAAAACAAATGTGGCGAAAATGTGAGATGGCTGACGCTAGAGTTCTTGTAATGCTTCAAACAGCTTACACGTGTGATCCTTTGGGTAAAGCTCGGGTTTATACTGGTTTTCGAGGTTTAAAAGGGGCGAAATGACGATTGAAGATCATGAAGATCAAAAATTCGTCCCTAAAAAACACCCTAGTCCGTAAAGATCGTCGCTGAACAAATTGACCAGCTCTCTGAAAGGATTTTGTTGTAGAATTTGCACATGAGAAGAGTTGCAGCCAAATGTTTTCCTCATCTCGTCACTAAGGATCAAAGGGTGCGTCGTATCCAGGCCTGTCATGAGTTTAAAAATTAATTGGAATAAGACCTAGATTTTTAAAGGTTATTATGAGTATGATTCCGAAACCAAGCTACAATCAAGCTAGTGGAAGACGATTCACTCTCCTCGTCCGAAAAAAGTACGTCAAGTGAAGTCAAACATCAAGATGCCAGAGGTCTTGTGCACGCATAGTTTATCTAGGTCAAAGAGTTAACCTACACTTCTAAATACATGGAGGTATTGAAAATGTTGAGAGAGAGCATCAGGAAGAAAAGGGCGGATATTTGGCGCACAGGGGATTGGTTCTGCCACCATTACAACGCACCGGGTCATACCGCGTTGTCTGTGAGGCAGTTTTTGAGCAAAAACGGAATGGCACCGATTATTCACTCGTCCTACTCATCTGACCAGGCCCCCTGTGACTTACTTTTGTTTCTTAGACTCAAAAAGGACATGAAAGGTGAACGTTTTGGGATTATATATGAGTTAAAACAAAAATCGCTGGAAGGGATAAAAGACATCCCATTATGTGAGTCTCGGAACTCTCTCCTACCCGTCTCCTTAAATTGATTAGTATTGTTGAAAGCAATCTATAGTTTTGCGTCGATTTACTTGTCAATCGCAGTCTACTACAACCCAGGTAGGAGGTCGGACTTAACCACAAGCTGCCCAAGGCTTTGCGTGCAAACACTAAAAGACGACATTACTGCAACCATTACTTTCCGAATATCACTTAATTTTCTTACACGTGCAGGCGAGAGGCAATAACCATTCAGTGCCACAAAGGCGCGCACAGTGAGATTTCAACAACTGGGTCAAAAATTGTTATATTGTACATTCGCGATACGTCACCGAATCATACGGAATAATTCAATTACAAACACACAGAGCGACACTTATTTTCTTTGCCCGTCAAATTTATATTCCGTAAGCCGCACCTGAACCCGCGAACAAATATTTACCGTTACGCAATTTGTCAGTTTAACGGCGAAAAAAATCAACGGAATATAACGAAAGAACAGCGGCCGGTAACGACGGTTGTGACGATTGTGTGCAAATGTGGCGATTCTGACCACTTTGTGCGCTGCGAAGCACCATAAGCGCCAAGAAGCCTCCCCAAAGGTGGTCGCTAAAAATTCTCTTGAAAAATTTTTACATTCTTGGCAAGGATTTCGACCTGTCGCCAGTGGGTGGCGGTCAGTCACCTGAAAATATGGTACGCGCTAATCTTGCATCAAAAAGAAAACCCGCTTTACTTTTTATATCAACCTCCATTTACATGAAAGCTGAAATTTATCTATCGGTATTTTATCTAAAAACTCGATGAAGCTATTTTGATGCGTTTTTATCCAGCAAAAACAGACTACGTCTATGTAATATTAAGAGACTAAAAGTCAGGAAAGCCGGAAAAATAATATAACTAAACGATGTAGGGGTATTCTTAAAGTAAAGTTACAAACTCGTAAGCATTTTATTTCGGGATTAACTTATAATACCTTTAATACTGTGTCCTAAACCGCAACATATTTCAGTACTAAAAAATATGCATATATGTGTCAAATAAATTAATGGTTCGTAACAGTATCAAAATACGATAACTTTCTCGCGGAAGCGGTTTAAAAATAGTTATTGTGGCAGGTTACCCCAATGCGTCATGATGGTCAAATATATAATACATAGTATTATTACAATACACAAAAAAAATACAAATAAGATTAAAATAATACATATACACTCTATTTGCGATAACACAGTCAGTTCGAGAGCTATCCATTTCATCATTATTCATAATTGAGAGAGAGATGGCAAGTTTGGGTTTGGATATACTACGTTCGATATACTTATCATTACTCCGATTGATTGATAAATATAAAAGATGATTATAATATGGGTTTATCATGATAGCTTTACAACTACCATTGTAGATGCAGTATAAACACTTCTACACAAGCATGAGATTTCTTATGGAATTGAGTTTACATGTTTATTGATATTTCAGTATATATATTAAGCACTTATCAGCACAACTGAACAGCATTGCCAATGCGCAGTTGTTGGGCCTAGCTGGACCTGCTCATTGAAAATATAATATAATATTTAATTTTTAGTATTAAGTTTACAATAATATTTTAATTCAAGAGTGTTTGTACAAACAGCCTGCATATTCCTAGGTTAATTTACATGCAAATATGTTAAAATTGTTCTGTCTATATTTATATTTAAAATGTCCATAAAACTTTTATTATTGAAAATAATTTATGAGAATTAGAATGAAGCCGAAATTAACTCAAAAATGTATAATAGAGACTTATGCCAAGCATTTAATAAGCCCATATAGAGATAAAAATAGTCCTACTTAAATAGGCATAATATTCGGCATACTGTCTAAAAAGCATCAAGTTACCTAGACCTAGAGAACAACGGCTATCCATATATGTATATTGAATGTGTTAAAAAATGTGGGATTTATAGCGAAAGCTCTAATATTTCGTTACAAAATCGTGTGAAATATTACCATTAAAATTACCCGATACCAAATACTCAATATCTCTTATGATCAGATAAAAATGTAAACCATAGCATGCTAAATGTAGCATTTTTGAAGATTATCAAAATAATTTAATTTTACAAGCGAGTCATCGCATTAAGGTCACATATATTTGGAGCTTTTAATCTTAATATTATAAGTGGAAGTTGTGAATCTAATGACTTGTCTAATACCTTGTTTTTACATAGAAGAATATGAAACTTATATGTATGAAAGTATAATGTTAGTGACATTTATTTACTTTTAATTATTTATGTATGTAATAATGTATGATCATTTTCTTACATACATGTAATATATCTATGTAAAAATCTCCATCTAGTACTTCAAGACGATGTACTGTTTGTACAAGTTTTTTCAACAATCAATACGGCCGTACCTGCTGCACTGATTATGAAGATATAAAATAGCTTTCTTTAAGAAATTAATTATAAAAAACTGACGATTCTAATACCTCTTCCCCAATGTGAAAAGTTGATAACACATACACTTGTGGTTGTATTTGGAAACTGGGAATTAAAAAGATTTTAATTAATACAAATATTGTTTTAATTGAACATCTGTACATTCTATATATTAATATTGTAATAGTTTATCATTAACATTGGTTGTTTTGTTCCCTGGGGTAAAATTGAATAATCCCTCAGAAGTGCCCGTCCTAGAGCAAGCTTCATATAGTCGATCGCATGAAAAACAAGGTGATTTCAAATTTACATTGTCCCTGAGAATTATTTCTGGTATTGCGAATTTAAGTTTTAGTGGAAATTAAAATCTTTTAAAGTTAAAAGGTATGTCAATCAGTATTTTCACCTTTAGCACAGCCAGTTTAGGCAGATCCATGTTACGAAGTAGCATAATTGGAGTTCCAATTTTTAAAATCGAATTGCATGTAAGCATCTAAGATAGTTCCAAGGAATATATAATCTCGATAGGAAATTGTACTGTGTGTTCCTTAATTATTGTATCTACCGATTTATATTTATATTATTTTTGTTCAGTTACCATAACAATGTATACGGAGTAGTATTTTTTACACGTATAACATAAAATACCAAAATTTTAGATTTCTATGAAATGGTGTGGAAGTAGTAAGTCAATGTACATACACCACATGACCTTTTTATATATACAAATGTATATTAAGATCATCAAGAGTACTAAAAACGTTTACTAATCTACTCACACTGAATTTTAAAATATGCATGCATGTGTTGTTCTAAAACTAAATAAACTAATGCTTTGTGCTTTATGTGATATGAATGAAAACGTTTTAAGGAAGAGGATGAAGAAAAAAAACGCCAAGATAAAATAAATCTGAATGGTAGTATATTATATTATAAAAAATAAATACATTTGTTAATAAAGCAATATCGTTATATAACAATGATCAATGATTATAATATACATAAACATGTAAATAAACACATTACAATACATAAGGAACGTTCTGGATTTGTAAAGTGGGGCATGAGGATCGTTGTTTTATATGATGGATATTGATATTGATATTACTGCAGCATCTTATTATTTTATTACTAAGACGACGATGACAACGCAAAAAACAAAACGTCTAGTGATCGAAGAGGGTGGGGTGAAGGGTGGTGCAGCAAAGGGACACAAGGGTGGTGGTACGTACCCCATAAACCAGTCGACTGTGTCCCTGAGGTACTCCGGAAGCCGCTCCAGCTTGGCGATATGCGGGCCTCGCGGGCTCCGAGGGGCGAGCGGGCGGCGGGAAGGGGCGGAGCGCCCGCCGCCAGCGACCGGCGGCTGCTGCGCGGCCACGACACCCACTAATGCGGCCATGCACCGCATATGTCACCTGAGAATCGGATGCAATTTTATTTTTAATTCTTAACGAATCAATCTCACATACGGATTGTACAAATAATTTTAATACATTTTGAGACTAAATACGAGATATCAAATATCGCATATAAAAGCCCCTTCTCTCCCCTTTTTAAAAATTTAAGTTGATTATTTAGTAACAATATATAAAATCAACCGTAAATTACATATAAATAATAATAAGCTATATTTGAAAATAATACCTTACGCATAATCGTTACTAATATCGTAAACTTTTATCCCCCTATGTCACAAGATTTCATTGAGCCATACTCCTCTTTGCTTTACACTGTCTCAATTCCACTGCCCCCCCCCCCCCCCTCTAAACCTATGATATAATTTATGGAAGCTGCTCCAGAGTGAGATTAATTTCACTTCAAAAGTGAAATGGTGTGTAAGTTATTTAAAAAAAAATACTAATTCATGAATTTGATTATTCCCAGTGAGTGGTGTTTCTTAACATGTACAATGATAACGACTTAAAATTAAGTATAAACTTATTTTTTTAACCACTACTTACATCAATTAAAAGGGACTCGTCTGGCCTTAAATGTGACGCAGTACCTCAATTATTTTCAACTTATGCTATGCTATATTATAGTTATTATAAATCCGCTTCTGAACCATATCTCGTGTATTAGAGTTGTGATGCCTCAATGCTCTCGTATACTTTAATACCTTCTCAAACAGTTTACTTTTATTTCCAAACGCTCTCACATGAAAATAATTATTTCGGTGAGAAAATTGCTCAAAAACATTATTTTTAAGGTATATAGAATTGGTCTAAATAGCAAATTTGCCGAAAATCGATAATTTGTCGCTTACGCTGGCAGCACTGAGCTCTCTTCACTTCATTCGTGCTCTGACAGCTGGACTTCGACGCAATGTTTCGGCTTCCGATCGGAGAACGCGTGGATCCCGCAGAAGAGAAACGTCGCGTTAGGGAATCCACATGGCAGAGCGTAGCCACCTTCGTCGCACTCGTCACCGTCATAAGAATTAGTAAGTTTATAGGTTATGTTCGCAAATGCGCATAAGGCCTTTGACCCTGAATGTTTTATAAATTACGTGACGCTAGTTATAATTACGCGAAATTTTGTTTCAGCCCCGTTCATATTGGAGAATATTCAAGTATAAGATAAAACACTCAGGATACGAGACGAGAGGATGATGGGAGTACCGGAGGATCTTGCGGTTGTGTATAATAGATGTAAAATGAAACACAAATATAATAAATTACATTGAGGATCTTAATAGTTTGATTTGCAAATACAATATATAATATATCGTTAGTCAAAAGTTTTCAAAATGTTTGTCTGTCGTTCAGATATATAATATACAATTTGCAATACATATACGTACATCATGTAGTTGATGTCCTTTAAAACATATATAATATATATTTTAATTTAGAATTGATATTATTATAATTGGCATGTTGTATCATTAACACTGAAATACGGCTATATATATCATGATAAAGTAAATAGATATCGATTCATACGTATTCATGTCACCTAGAAATTATTATAAAAAAAAAACAACAAAAAGACACTACTCGTGATAAGAATCCCATGACAGAGGTGCTAAAAATTCACACATATTCGATGTAAATATGTAAAAATTCTAATAATTATCGTTAATGCTAATTTTTTACGAATTCAAGTTGGCAATCATTAAAAGGCACAATTATGTATGTTCGTGTAATACAAAAATTCAAATTTACCAATACCATCTCTTGAGAAAACGTCACAGGAGTCTCAACACAGGAGTGAAAACAACCACTCTCCCTCTTTACCTTTCGAAACCTAATATATAAATAAAAATATTGTGCACGGCCCGAACTCGCTCGACTTAGTTCTTATTTGATTATGAGTACAACTATTAAGACCTCCTGAGACTGATTTGATTCCCGCGTTGTTAAAAAAAGAAAAGTGGCTAACATATAAAAACTACAATCTAGACTCGATGGAAATAAAATCACATCTCTTTCCCTAGGTTATATAATATATAAAAAAAAATCATGGAGATCTGCAGATTATTAAACGATAAATCAAAGCGAGCGTTTAACTAAATATCACTATTACACAGAACACTAAATCAACAATAAATATCATATTTTTCTCAACTCAAATTGAAGTTTAGAGAAGACATAGATTTCGACTATTTAAGCACTCCTGCGGCGATTCTCTCGCATCTTATCTTAATTATAGTGACTGTCGCTAGAATGTTCGTTACTTCCCGAAGATTATGCAACAATGCGATTAACCTAATTGGGAACGATACTATTAAGAGAATCGCCGCTTTAATAAGAATGTAAAAAATAATTAATGCATAAATTACTATTTAACATTAACAAATCACTATTAAACATTAAAAATATATATATATGTATATATAATATTCATTATAAGATTGACGCATTCCTAGGTATCTGAAATCTCATCATGTCGAGAACGACATATTAATCATCACATACAATTACCTAAAAAATTAAAAACTGGGATATAGTGATATTCACAAAGATGGCGCAGTTTCAGTTTATTTTAATATATATATACGAGAATGATTACAATACACTTTTGAATCCACAATTAAAAAATACCTACAAATAAACACAGTATAAAATAGTTTTTAAAAGTTTGGAAATTGAAAAATTCATACATTTTATTATATCACTTTCCCAACGTTCCGACTTGTTATGAACGTATTCATTATACTAGCGTTAATGTATATTACGGTATGTTAGTTTCGCCTCACTACAGGATCAGTCAAAGGTAACATAATTTTTCTAAAAGAATTAAAGCTGGTATAAATTCATCGAAAACAGACTGTTATATCATACAATATTCATCCGGTGCGAGTTTCCTTCGAGCGATCGACTCAACGGGCGACAAAATCGGGTCCAACGAAATATATATATTTATATAAAATTAAACCAACACAATAAATCGTATATATGCACTGCAAAGTTTGTTAGTGGCAGTTCATAAAGGAGTGTAAAATAATAATTAACAAAATCATCTCGACGATAAGTAAGCATAGTAGTCGGTTGAGAAATATTTGGAAGTAGAAATTAAAATTGCAATTTACACAATTAATATATTTAAACATAGACAGCGTATAAAAAAATCTTTGAATATAAGTTAAAACAATCACAGCAAAAAGGGGATCCACAAAAAAGATCTCACTTTGATATATAAAGTTATACGTGTACGAAAACAAATTATGAAAAAAATTAAGAAGTACACCTTCGGCTCCGTCGACTTGTCTTTTTGTATCTCGACAAAAAAACAAACAACGCGCTGTCGGGCAATTATGCACGGAGTTACGTTGAATTTTTTATCAGATTTTTAAATTTAAACAACCTTTAAATTAATTTGGTTACAAAAGTGTATATTGGCCAAAGACGATGGCCGTTACTCACCACCGTAACATTTTTCTTTTAAAGACGTAATTTCGACGGCAGTGATCTGTGTTTTTATTTTTTGTGGATTTCAAGAGTTTGCAAAAAGCACAAAACTCGTCTTACTTTTTAAATTCACTAGTATTTAATACTTTTGAAACAAAAGTTCCATACATTTTCATCCATAATATATTGAAAAGCGACTACCCGACGTTAGATATGTAGGACACGATGTCGTTTGAGAAGCGCTGCTTTTCAACATATTTATGAATTGGCCAATATCTAGTTCATTTTTTTAATATTTATAATATTTTATATAAAATACCACTTATTCGTCAGTCTCATCTGAATCACTCTCGGCATTTTGTAACCAGACAAGCCAACTGTTAACTTGGAACAGTGCGTTTCCTTTTCCCGGATAAGCGTCGGTGATATCTTCTTTCCACATGAAAAACGCATCCTCCTCGCAAATCTCAGAATCGTATAATGCCATAAACCATTTTAATAACATTCCTAGAAATAAAATCGAGAGTCAAAAATCACATTGAGCATTTTTATATTATAGTAAAACAAGAGATCTACTAGCCTTTGGGAAAGTTGAGAGAATAACAATAAGCTTGCAACGAATGAAGAGCCATAAGCTGAAGTTGGAGATTCTGGTGTAGGAAAGATCGTAAGACTGGAGTGTATCGCGCGAGAAGAGCGCACTCTTTTTCCGTCAGAGCGACAGCTTTGTCGCCGACGGGCGCTCCGGGCGTCGCGGTCACCTCCTGTTTTAAAAAATTCGATTAGCGGCGAGCTTATTTAAGAGAGCGCATAAAAGACTTGGCAAATACCTGAGTGATGTATTTAATCAACACGGTGACGAGCGCGTTGATAAAACCGGGATCGGAATGATACGGAGCGTCCAGATTTTCCTTGATCCATTTGTAGAATTGATTCGGATTAGGATCGGCCTGCAACTGCTTCGATAATTCGGCTTGTATGCGCAACAGGGGGAACAAGAACGACAAGCTGCGCTCTTCTAGAATTTCGGCGAGTCGCTCCTTAGTGCGTTCGCTCGCCGGCAACAACGACATCAAGTTAACCTGATAAAACGACATTTATTATTAATTAATTCCTTAACTTATCGTACGTTTATATTACCTTGCTGCTGTTGTACGACTCGGTGAGAGCTTGCTTGCCCAAGGTTTTGTTCAACTGCTGCAGAACGAGCAAGAACAGCGGATAATGAGTTCCGTTTTCGGTTATAGCGGCTATCTCGGCGAGCATGATCAGTCCCTATGAATTAAAATTCGCAATTAGTATTCCTATTTCGTCGGACGTAAAATATATCTCGTTATCGACGGTCGCAGACCTGTTGCATCGAATTAGTCAACAGCTGAGCCACAGCCGTTCCGATACGAGGAGTCGACGCTTCGCGTTGAGAAATGACCGCAGCGAGCGATCGAAAACCGTCAGTGCATACGATCGTAGTAAGCAAAGACGCCTTCTTTAATGTCATTAAAAATTCGACACATTTCTCCGCCTGAGTATCTGTAAAATTAGCATATAAAATAAAAAATGTATAACGGCTTATGCTAGCGAGCGGAATTAAAAAAAAAGCTTACCTGATTTTTCCAGAGCGTAATTAAGTACAGTAAACGGTACGTCTTTGACGACTTTATCGGGAACTTTGATATTATTATATGCCTCCAAAGCTATCGATATCGGATCTTCTGGCAATTTTTCATCAGCGGGCTTCTCTTCTTGAGACGCTTCGTCTTCTTTCGTGAGATCGTCTAAAATACCGGTTACCTTTTTCAACACCTCTTCCCTATTCGGTCCCTGTAGAAAAATGAGCGTTAAAAATATTTTCAAACGACTCGACGAAGCGAACCGAAAAAACGGAGACCTTGTCCTTCTTCATCTTGCTGGCTTTGTCTTGCGCTTGCTTAATGGTGATGGCAGATTCTTTGAGCAGCGATCCGGGCTGTAAGTTAGCGGCGGACGACTTCGGAGGACCTGATAAGAAATCGCCTCCGCTATTAGAATTCGGTCTCAAACCGCCTAAAACGATACCGTGGTAATTTTCAACTACCGATCGACAACGATAAAAACAACTCGTCTGCGAAACTACCTGATTGAGGCTGGAGAGGCAGAGATTGGGGTTTGAGATTGTTGGCTTTATAAAGCAACGAATTGGCCGCCGGCCTCATTTGCAAATCTTCCACGGCGCCGGGCAATGCCATACTCTTTTTGAAACGAGGCGCTAGATCTTTGGCGCCAACTAAAATATACATAAAAACACAATCACTCCGAGCGAACTATCGCTAGAAGGATAAATTAGAAAAATTGAATAAATACCGTTATTGCTCGGATGTTTATTAAAGCCGACGCCTGGTTGTCGCTGATTGAAATTTCCGAAGCTGCCTTGCTGGTTGCGACCTCGGAAACCGTCGCGACCTTCGCTTCTACTGCTGCCGTACCCGTTGGATCCGAATCTAAAACGACGAGGATATCGGTGGAATGAACGGATCGAAAGCGGCTTATTAAATAAAATTCGAAGAGACTTACTGATATTTATCGTGGTGAGAAGGAAGGTGAATGAGATTATCGGACGACGAGTTGAAGGAGAGAGGAGAGAGCATGATGTCGTCCATTCCCGCTCTGGTCTTCAAGCTGGATCGGAACAGCGAGTCCCCGGCGACGGAGTTGTGGTTCTGCTGGCGAGATCGATCCGATCCGCCGCCGCGTCCTCCGTAACCGGAACGCAAGTCGTCGTCCCTGCTCAGCTGCTGAATGGGCACTGGCCCCTCGGCGGCGACCGCCTTTCTTGGCACCCATCCGTTTTTTCTCAAATCGATCAGGTCGCGCAACATGAATCGGATGCGCGGGGTCAGCTTTTCGCACTTGGATAATATGTCCATACGTTCAAAGTACTGATCCATGAGGCCCCTCCCCCTCTCCGTGTCCAGGATGCGGCCGCAGGTTCTGAACAACTGCGCCAGGCACTCCAAGTCTTGCTGGTCGAGCGCCTGCCTCGACTTCTCCAGCAGCTGCAAGATGCACTTGCGCACGATGCTCTCGGGCAGGATCTCCAGTTTGGCCAGCTCGCCGATGAACTTGATGTTTCCCAGCATCTTGGATTTGGCGACGTAGCGTCGCTCCTCGTCCTCGGGAGACAGCGTACCTCCATGTTGATCGAAGGTGTTGGTGACGGCGGATCTGTTTTCGAACTCGCTTCGGCACTTGTTCAAGAGGAGAATGTCGAACGTGCAGCTTTGGCTCTCTTTCTCGAAGTTGGGTACTTCTTCTGCTAGTCTCTTGCAGAGCTGCGCATACATAGACGAGTAATTGGGCTCGTCTAAGGCCTTGTCGAAGATGAGGATGATGACGCCCCTGATGATGGTCTCGGTGTTGAGGCCGATGCTCAGCAGGTCATCGCTCAACTTTTGAAATTTTTCGGGCGTGAGTTTATTGAGGAGACCTCGAACCTGCAAGGGGACAAAGGGGCGAGTGACAACACCGACACGGCCGATCGCTTCATCATCTTACATTACAAGTTTACCTTTCGAAAGATAGGATCGTTCTCCGACTCAAAAGCGAGGGCATCCTGATGCTTTAGCGTTGAGGGCGGGACCCAGCGTCGCTTGGCGGAGAGGACAGGAGCCCTCTCCGAGACACGAACAACTGGCCCCTCTTGCCTGGGGCTCTCCGTCTTGCTGGCGTGGAACGCACCGCCGCGACCACTCTCCGACTTCCCCTGCGCGACGATGGCGACGCCGGCCCGCCTGGACTCCTGGACGCTTGGTCTCCGCCGACCGACTCGAAAATCTGCAAAACGAACGAAACGCACGTCGCGCCGTCATCGCGAGGTCAAGGACCCCGATCGATACTCGACGTCGATGGCCGAGCGAGAGCTGCGCGCGCATCCCGTGCAACCCCGCAGCCCTCGACTGCACCGCGAATCCGCGATCTCGCGATCCGGCGATCCGGCGATCCCGCGATCCCGCGACCCGTAACCTTGCCCTCGTTCCGAAGACCGAGACCGAGACCGAGACCGACTCTAACGGTAACGGCGCGGGCGGCCGCTTCTCGCTCCGAATCGTCCGTCGTCACGGCTGGAGACCGCCGCGGCGCCCCTCGCGCGGCGGAGATTCGCGAACGCAACCCGAAATAAAATGGCGCACGAACAAAGGAACGACGAATATCCCGATTATCGCTCGCCTACGCTCCGAAAATCACGGGGGCGAACGGAAACGGCTCGGCGCCCGCGCTCGTTCGCGCTCGATTCGCGGGGAGAGACGATGCGACGAACGTAGAAACTTACGTCGATCGCGAGCGTCCGCTTCTATCGAAGGACTTCGTCGACGTCCGGCGGCGGGGCGGCGACGGTGCTTTAGATGTTGCCACCGCGAAAAATTACAACTACGCCAGCTCGTTACTGCGAGTCGCCGATGAACCGTTATTTTTTAACACTCGATTATTTTAACAGATATGTACATTTAAATAAATACTCTATTCTATAAAACTAATGTAAGCCTAATCTTTTTAATTATTTTCATAGTTATTTATAAGGTGTTCACTTTTCGGACCAATGGTCGCAGTAATGCGCAAATAATTCCTTTTAAAGAATAATTATTATTTATATTTCTCATTTAAATTGTCTACCTTTTTTAATTTAGAAATCCATTATCGAGAACATAATTATATTATCTTAAATTGGCATCCACTACGTCTTTGTTTATTTCATTTTAATTTTTCTTTTGAAAAATATTGTCCTAGATGGTTTTCATAAAATATGTGACAGGTTTTTCATGAAACTTTTACCCTCCCTAAATCCGAAACATAATTTATGATTTAAATATTTTAAGAAAATATGAGGCAATTATCGCTTGATTTTATAGACTTATATTCAAAAACACACCATCACATTTTTTTCCCTCCATTTCAAAGTTTGTGACTTTGTTTGATTGTGAAGTGTTGATTCCTAAAATCTAATCGGTGATTGAGAGTGATTTTTTTTTTAAATTATGGCTTGTATTATTTTTAATATTAGTCTTTCTTATATCTTTAACATTATCGGAAGAAAACTTATAGCCCTGTATTATACGACGTCCAACGTTTAGTAGGTAGTAGAATTATTGAGCCACCTTTTATAGGGTTGGGAAGTAGTTGAGTATGCTTGCTGTATTATATAAAATGGTCATTTTGTCTTTATCGGTAGTTCCTTCATAATTCTTTCATTTATCGTGTGGCGGCGTTCTGACAGTTCCAGTGCTGCTACACCACCGCTCAACTTGAGGAGCAGGTGGTTTTTAACAACTGACAACACATTCTCTCTCTCTCTCGCCATGACCAAGGCCTAGCACGCCGCGTCCCCGCCAGCTTTCCAAAAAAGGTCGTTTAATTAAATAGCCTTCAAAAAACACATACGCTACAATCGAATCATATCCCAGTGCCTTTTTAATATACAGCTTATTTAATAATAATAGATTGAACTTCTTTAAGAGTGAAATTCCTAATTGGCAAGTCAAGTTGAAGAGGTGAGCTTAATAGTCATTTCCCTGAGAGGAAGGTTTCAGCAAATTCTTTAGCTATTTCCTTGTTTTCTCTAGCCCATTTCTCATTAAATAGTCTGACCGGTGGTATAAATTGTTGAGACTTATTTATTCTATTCGTTACTTTGCATAAGAGTAATCTGTAGCTTCAGTGGCGTTGAATTCTTTAAATATTCCTGGATTGATTAATTTGTACTGTTTTTATTAGAGTGTTTTTATCGTGCAGAATTTGTGCGTTGGGTTTTATAACTATGCTATAATTTAGTTTGATAAGTCAAGATTCGATTCAGCCATTAAATAATTCTGGGATTACTTTTAATACAGTAAAGTTAACCAGTTTTTTTGCGATCCGAAAGCCAGTATGTAGGCTCCTTATAGGCTGTTGTTATTCGAGGATTTTTGGCGTTAAAATCATCTCCGACGAAAGTTCTGCTTTCCAGTGGTTTGAAGAAGTCTGTGTATTGCTTTTGCATAATTTGAGGCTTAGGAGGGCTATATATAGCTATAAATTTATTAGCCCTATGCTGTCTTCGGCTTTGACACTGGTGGCTTGAAAATAATGTTCTTGTATTTTGGTTTCTCGTAGTGTTTTAAAGAAGTTTTTATTAGAATACTGCACTTCCTCCGCGAGCAGAACCGTCCGGGTGTTCAGTATAATAAATGTTGTACATTCAAATTTGACTAAAAATTTTCAGAAGCAGTTATCTATCCATGTTTACGATCAGACAGGAGACTTATACCATATTGATTTTAATTTTTATGCACTGCAAAGAAATTATACTTCAGATCAAATTAAACAAAAAATGCCTTTCTTGGCCTCCCTTTCTTTAGATAATTTTATGACAAATAATTTTACGATTTAATACTAATTTTCAATAATTTATATTTGAAATTTATCTGAAATAATGTAAACATACTACAGATGTGAAAATAAGAACTTATTTTTCTTTTATTGGAAAAAAAATACTTCAATCTGTTATTGTATTTTTATTTTAGTTTGAAAACGACATATGTTTTCATTAATTCGTGTAGCGCAGTGTATTTTTTCACGAATAGGTAAAAGCACTCATTACTGTTAATAGGGAAATAACCAATAAAACTATAGAAAACATCCATCATATAGTACACGAATAAATCATTACTCAAGTTATATTTGTAAAAAAACAATAATCAAAATCAAATACCTCCATTTTGACACGCAGCAATATATTTTAATTTTAAATGATATTTTTGTATAAGAAATGTACATTTACTCATGCAGCGTTTTATTTAATATTTTAAGTGTAAATTTGCTATCTCTACTGTTGTAATCTAGTCATAAATTTGTTTGGAAAGTGACCTATGAACAAGTACAGATGAGAGTATGCTATTTTTGTTAGTGGACAATAACTCTATATTCATAGAAATGTATATCAAAGTATGCGCCGAGGATTTTGAGAAAATCATATTTCTTTTTACCATAAGACATGGGTTGATACGGGTAGGTAAATAAATAAGACGATTATTACTTTTACAACTTCTAATTTACGTGGCCGTGAGAGCAATGGAAACGTTGGTGAAACGTCAAAGCTTAAGTTATCAATAGGTAGGTAATCGAAAAATACATAAAAATTCACGATAAACGATGAAAAACTGCGCAGACGCATGTCACTACTTGCAACGCAACAGAATAAACCCTATCGCTCCGTTCCACTCCGTCCCGTTATGTTATGTAATGTTTAAGTTTGAATATTTTCATTTTTGTAGGTAATATATTGATGGTGTCAAAATAAAAAAATTAAGTCTTGATTAGTTTTTTTAAATGGTATATAATTCGTCTCCATTGGTCCATAGGCCACTTTTGCCCAATATCTTTAAATGTCAAAGCTAAGTTGATATGTTAACAGAAGCATGTGAAAAATTTATTTCATATTAACAACTAAAATATTCAATAGAATGTTCTATCTATAATAGTAAAATAAATATCTGTCCACAAATCGGTTCATATGAATGTAAGGAATAAAAATAAATCTTCTGTTAATAATATTTATTTATATAAATCACACACATAGAGTATCAATTTTTTAAGTCGAAAAATCATTATTTACTTTTAAAAACTACATATAAACAGTACAAAAGATTAATAAAAAACAAAATTTATATATGTTATTCTTAAGTTACACTTAATACGTTATATGATTTGGTTTGATAAGACTAATTTCATTAAGAAATATGGAATTTTTATAAATCAGTATCTTACAGTACAGTTATAATGTACTTTATAAGATCATCTGCAGCTTTTCTTTTCGCTTCCAAGTCCGTTTTTCCCAATGCTATCATACAAATGGGGGGATTTGCGTGTGGCACATTTAAACATCTGATTATGGTAGCATTTTTAGATGGTAAAGTTGTCCATGTGAAACTTAATTCTAACGATTCCAGGATTGATTCGCATTTCACGATCGGATCGAGGCCAGTCTCGGGCAATCGTCTTTCTAAGTCTTCACGTTGCTCTTTACCTGAAAATTAGTCAAGTGTGAAAACAAAATAAAACAATAGAAATATATTCAGTATCCTGTCGACTGACTTAAAGAATTACTAAATGCCAAATGATACTCAGATATCACTTGACCTAGTTTCGGTCTCCAAGTTGTAGGGTTATCCATATTATTGTACTTTTCTGCAGCCACATCGGACATCCTTGCGATTTGAGCCTCTTGTTCCTTTTTAAGCGATACGTTTGTACAATAAATCGGTGACGATAAAATTCTCATATTTTAGGACATAATACCTCAATATCGGTGATTCTTTTAGGAGCATGAGTGCTGAAATATTCCAATACTTTGCCGGCTGCTAATTGTCTGGCATTTTTTTTGGTAGATGCCATAGCCGTTTGCTCGATGGATGCCACTTTACATTTCACAGTAAATATTTTGCTGTGAGGTGGACCAGATTCGGACAATAAGTCATATTCCGGACAGGACATAGAATATTCCACGCACATGTCCTATAAAGTAAATATAAATAAAAATATAAATGCGTCATAATGTACTCCGGTAAATAAAAAACAAAAACTTGTTTAAAAAAATAATCATGTTTAGATGAGTAATCGATAATCTTTGAAGAACTAACAGTCTTGAAAAATAAAAAACATATTTGACAAAAAAAAATAAAAAAACTTGATTCTAGTTAACTATCAGTGTGTGTTCTGGTAGAACATCGTCAAAGATAAGTAAAGCAAATGTGACTGCAAGTTTGCTTCAAACTCTTTATACATCAAGAGTTACAGCAGTAGGGAAAAACTTTCAATTTTCAGCATGTTATGCTGCCGGTGTAAAATACAGGAATAAAATTAGAGCAAGAAAATTAAATAGAAAGAGAATACATATTTTAAATTGTTAGATTTTTAAATAAATATAAACAGCTATTTGATTTAGCGTGTTCAGTATATGTTATTAATTCTAGCTTGGCGAAACTAAAGAAAATTCATTAAAGTAAAGAATTTAAAATTATTATTTATATGAATTATGTCTAAGTCATTTTAAATATAAATTAATAAAGAACATTTTCTTTTGCTCTCGTAGTGCATCGTAACAGAGTATTGGGTCAAGTGTTCGTTTCTATGGCGTGTTTGAACTAGAGCATAAAGAAATTTGCACATGGAAAGCAGAGTGGGCTAGACCAGTGATTCCCAACCCAGAGTATGCGTTTGATTGCTATGGGGTATGGAAAAGATGAATCAATAATTGTGAACGTACGGAACTTATACATTATATTAAACATAAAAGTTTATTTCTTATTATATTCTAAAAATATACAAATAATTTTACTTTGAAAAAAATTCTACGTTGAGTAATGTGCTGAAACCTTCCTTCCTAATTACACAAACTGCGTGATGTATTTATTAGTAAACTTTTCACTGTTTTCTTATTCTGTTTCATTTCCCATCTTTCTCACTTGTGTTGCTGGTGTTCAAAAGAGTCAATCAGTCTGATAAAACACGTTTGACGCGTGGCATCTGTGGCAGTGGTGTCATCTTCGTTTCAGTAAATTCAACGCTCATTGGTTAATCAAAGTCAATATAATGAGCAATCATATCTTAATTTTAAATAATTTTATATATCATTTAAGGTTAGATATGGATCAGTTAATAGATAACCGTATTTCATTATAATTATCTTTTGAGTATAAATACTAAACATGTTACATGCATTTTATAATTACTTTGAATTTTTATCAAACAATTTATAAGAGCAGCAGTGTGGCAAGATAATAGAAAAGTAGAACTAAGCAACGAGCACATCTTAACTACGCCTTCACAATTAAACATTTTTTAAAAACTTCATCAAACAGAGCTTATTACGACTGCTGCTGCAATTCTATTTATTCATTGTTACAACAAATTAACTACACAAAATACAAACATTTTTTTAATGCAAGTAAAAAATGGTTGGGAGCAATTGGCCTAGATCAGGGGTTCCCAACCTGTTTGTATCCTAGAGCGCATTTTACAATATCGGTAGGGCGGCGGGCACCACCTGACTCGTCAAAGATTCCTTTTTTGCCACTTACAGGAGCTATAATCGGAAAAAAGTCGGCGATCTCGGCCGATTTCAGTTGTAGCTTCGGTTTGGACAACTTCGAGAGAGTGTAGTAGGGGCTTAACAAATAATTAAAAATAATTTAAATTTTTAATTAGTGTTTGTGAAAAAAATTCTATTGCGGTCGAATAGTGGCGGGCGCACACAAATCGGTCTGCGGGCGCCATGGCGCCCGCGGGCACGGGGTTGGGAACCCCTGGCCTAGATGGTTATATATGAATCATCAGCGTCCGCCAAGCATCATACCAGAGCATATTTTCATCGCATTTGCTAGTGTTTTAAAAACCTTTTATATGTAAGATTAAACTTTTATTAACTATATTATCGAAAAGTTAAAACAGTTGTCACACTACTTTTACATACGTGGTTTATCGTCAGTTAAGTCAGCTCTCCGTTTTTTTTTAACCCTTTACAGCAGCTGATATTTTTGCATGCCATTTCGCACTTTGCTATTGTGTGTTGGGAGAACCCATTTATGCCATAAATTCTTGAAATATTTGAGTTCAAAAAATTAAAATGTTTTTAAATATATAAAAATAACCATATTACAATGCTCAAAGGTTCATGGCACCTTTTGGTGCCCAATGCATACCGGCGATTTTCTTGATGGCATCTATAGATGCTATCCGCGGTCAAAGGGTTAATAGACGTATAACAAATTTGATTGTTAATTCAAATTTAAATAATACCTGTAGTTTCCCAACATTATTAGTGGGTATTACTGCTTCCGTAGATTGGACTTTGTCTTTCGGAAGGCTGTAGTTGAGATCGGGAGTTGGCGTGTATTTTCCTGCGCTCTGTAGTTTTTTTAACATCAATTCAGCGGCCAACTGCTTGGCTTCTTTTTTTGTTCTGGCTTTGCCGACAGCGAATCGTTGACAAATGTGAACATTGCATTGAAATTCACCAGGCGTCGTTTGCTCCAAAAAATTATAGATAGGAGTTTCGCTGTGTTTAACGGCGTACTCTTGCAACACCATTATGGGTGTTTTACCCGTCATCTATATAAATGGGAGAAAAACATTAATAAACAATTTATATTTCAATTAATAATTAATATTCCTAAGACAATCCACAAAAAGAAAAATGTAGCAGGTTTCCTTAATGGAACAAAGAAACATCTTTGTGCATTAAGTATTTTTTTATATTCTGTTTATGCTTATATTAAGTTTTATATGTAGGCTTGGATTATATTTGTTTAGTATATAAATAATTAGCTATATTAGCAAAATAAATAATTCTATGCAAATTCATCAAATTAACAATGAAAAAAGTGCAACGCTGGCTATAATAAAAACTCAAGATGATTTTGATTCTTTCAACCGGCTGAGACAAGCCAATGCTGTCGCACGCTTACTTTTGAAAAAGTCATTCAGAAGTACATAATAATCCAGGAATGGCAGTCAATTACCCCAAACGGGGTAAAAAATATAATATAGGGTGTAGGGTAGGGGGTAAAATATAACTTATTACATTTTTCACAAAAATGTAATAAGTTTTATTTTTTACTAGAATAACAAACAAAAAGGTTTGCAGTCATTTTTTGAACTTCGCTCCAACAATGAAACATGCATTCAATTTCAAGAGGTGCAAACTAGGAGTTAATATTCATGAAATAAAAATGTTAGAGTAAATTGCTTTGACATAAAAAAGCCTTAATTTATGTTCCATAAAAACGATAAAAACATATTTTCAGTGAAATTCTTTAGTTCCCTAATGAGATTTTTAGTAATTTTGTCTGTTACTACTTGCTTAAATTATGCAATGTATTTTTTAGTGGATTATTTTGTTATTAGTATTATATTTTTAAAATTGATATTTATCCTGTTTTAAAAAAAAATAATAATTATTATATTTAAAGAGAATAATGGCTGCACAGCTAATTGAATCTCTAAATTTTCTTTAAGAAATATAGTTGATTATTATAAAAACATCCAAAATATTTACGATGCGCTGGTAATTATTTCTAAGCATTTTCTTATAGAGAAATATTAGTACATGAGTAAAATTTTCGAAATTTTTATTATTACTTTTATTTATTATGAGCAGCAAAGAGGTATTTATTCTTCAGATCCTATTTCATATTTTTGTAAATCAATAATGTAAAGAAATTTTGTATTTATAATTGACTTTCATCAATTTTTATACATCAATAAAATTACATTCCGTGTAGAGATTTTTGGACCTACTCGGGTACTTGGCGTCGTCGATACAACAACGAATTATATGAGCCAGATCAGGAGTCTGATATCGTCAAGTATATCTAAACACAAGGTCTCGGGTGACTCGAACATATGTCCGGCATGGCGAAGATATTAACGTCTAATATAAATCCGAGTTTTCTAAGGTTTTTGGTTGCTTTAAAGAAAGGGGCTTTGTACCTAACTCTCTAATATATAAATGTATACATTGTGAGATAAAATAGTAATATTTTAATGCATACTTTACGACTTTTTGTCGAACGGCGATATCAGCCAGGGCAATAGTAACTGACACTACAATGTTGCCAGCTGCTAATAAAACCGACACTTGACATGCGCAATATAAGCGATCAATAAATCATTACAGTTAATCCCCGTTCATCACGACCCCGGCGAGTGCGAATCATTATATCGCTACCGACAATTTTAAAAATAATAGTGTCTTTGGAAAAGTAAATTAAAAATTATTTAAATGGTAGAAAATGGTGACAAATTCAGAGCTGTAGGAAGTTATTTTAAATTGGATTGCATTAATCACGATTTTTACATGATCGGATTTTTTAAATGAAATTTAAGTAAAATAATAATATATTTACACGTAATGCTCAATACAAGCTATTTAAAATAAGGTCTAATTTATAAACTAATCTGGTTTTAGCAGCGGAGGATCCAGGAATTGATAAAGTGGTAGTCATTCATAATTATTTTCCAAAAAAATATTTTTTTTTGTTTTAACACATATTTCGTATTTATTTATCAAATATTTCTTAGAAAGAAATTATTTTGTACTAAATAAAAATTTAAGCTTTTTCGATTTATGAAACTTCCTCTTTCTACGTAAATTCCCAGTTCTTGTCGAACTATAGAGTCTGTATTGATATTTTTTTATGAGTGGTATAATGAGGCGTGCGAAAATAACAATGCACTATGTTAAAACGTTTAAATTTTCTGTGTACATATTTTTAAGTGATTTTAATTGATATATGTATATTTTATAAATATTTAAGGATTTTAGAGAGGGTTAGAAATATTCTTTGCCTTTGGCGCCAAAGAAAAAAGAGCCAACCCTGTATTTATACAATATTAGGCGGTATATTTTTATATTGACAGATTAATTAGAATTACAAATAATATCTTTTATTTTTTATTTAGTATTTATTTAAATATTTTTTTGTAAGATTATGGTGCTATGGCCAAAATTATCGAGTGACAGATAGTCGCCCGGTGTTTCCGAATGGGTACGAGATGTTTACGCAGGGGTTGAAGTTCAGCGGTAAACTGTGTAGTGATTTTATAAAATTTGCATCACGAATAGTCAAAAAAGACAAGAGAAGCTATTCCATTCAGAGCGATTTGCTTCGTTATTCGCATTTGGCATTTAAAAGCAATGTAAATCGAAACTTTAATTTTATACTACCCAATTTTCACACTTTAACTTATGGAACCGTCGCTGTGGTATTGGCCAGTTCTCAATATGACACACGCGGTAAGCAATATAAAAATAAACTAAAACTAATATTTCATCATCTTGTAAATATTCTCATCATTTTGTTTATTTATATTTTTATTTCAGAAACTTCCGCCTTTATAGCCGCACAATCAGGAAACGCTGATGACATTAATAGGTAATCATAAATACAAAAATTGAAAATTTCTATTATGTTTCCATTTATAATAAAAACAAAAACTTGAATATAGACTGTGTGGCATTGATAAAAATAAAGTATCACCTGATTTACGGCACGAATTAGGATGGACGCTATTGATGACCGCTTGCATAAACGGAAACACGGAAGCTGTTCAAGCTTTATTGAAGTGTGGGTCTCAAACAGACTTACAAGATGAATATATGAATAATAGAAAGACTGCCTCAATTTTGGGTTTAAATCCATTATCAGGTTTTATAATAGTTTTCAAATGATATTTTAACATTCATTAGAGTGTAACAAAAATAATTTATATTAACTAGTCTTGCGTAAAAGAGAAGAAGAGTTTTGTCCTATGTTGAATGGCCGAGCAACATATGCAGGTTTTACAGCATTGCATTATGCTGCACTTGCTGATGTTTCGAATATTACAAAATTATTATTAGAAGCTGGTGCAGATCCTACGTTACGCGATAATGCTGGAAGGAGACCGTTAGATTATGCTAGAAGTGACAGTGAATCTATCAAGCTATTAGAAACATACACTAAAGAAGTAACACTAAAAAATATAATAGTTATTTACTTCCAGGATTGCACAATTGTTTTCAATTGTTTTATTTTTAGAGAGAAGCACAATTTCAATTGGAAGAACGAAAACGATTTCCTTTGGAACAAAGACTTAGACAATTTATCGTTGGACAACGATGTGCAATTAATACAGTTGCTGCAGGTTTAATTAATTATTATCATTATCATTACATGTTATTAAAAGAAAACTGTCACAACACAATCTTAATATATTTGCACGAGTTGCATAATATTAAAATATTATTAGTAGGCACTATTATGCAAATCAAAATCTTAAAAATGTCTTTGATTAACGAGTTAATTTTTTTGTAAGCACATCTTTTTTCTTTTATGTTTTTTACGTTATGTTGTGTTTCTTAAATTTAAATAAAATCCGTGGCTCTCAACATTTTATTCTTTGACAATAAATCAAATCACATTTAAACTTTTAAGAAAACGAAATAATGTATCATAGACTACATTTACTGAAATTTTTGTAGTTCGTATTTTATAAAAAAACATCGCATTAAACGTTTTATATTTTAAATTGGTTCCTAACTTTGTTCTGATTGTTCCTGTTGCTGGAAACACTCATTGACAAGCCCATGCGGTGAGATCTTTTCCCTTTCCCACTCTCGGGTGTTAAATGAAAGAAATGAGCATGCGGCAATTGCCTTAATTGTTAGAACTGCTTTAAACAAAGTGTCCTACGTTTCTGTTGTTTTTAATTATTTCGACAAACTATTAAAAATATTTTTTTTTCTCAAAATATCTGATACAATTAAAATGATTTTCACATATCATTGATAAATTTATGAAGTATTTATACAAAAATAAGTAATAATATTTTATTTGAAATTAAAAGCTAGTCATTTTAAAAAAGACGCCAGGGCATATGGGCGAACATGTACGCCCATATTAATCAAAGTTTTGACACTAGATTTACGAAACCTGTCAATTTGACGTGTTTTTGATTTATATTCTGATTTGGTTTGTATCAAACAGTATTTTTTTACGTCTTTTTATATTTGAGCAATTTTTATTTTCGGAAACTTCTTATTTTTGAAAATCTGGACAATATATACATATTTTTAATGAGACCCGTCAAATTGACGTATTTATTCCTGTATATCTAGTGTTAAGTTGAGACGGTTTTCTTCGAAACTGACGACATACAATTTTTATAATAATTTTATGTAATACTTATTATTTTTTCATTAAAAGCCATTAGACGTAAGGAAAACGGTTGGGCGGACGACGAACATCCTTTAGTATTTTTATTTTTGGGGAGTTCTGGAATCGGGAAAACAGAATTGGCGAAGCAAGTAGCAAAATATATTCACAAAGATAATCCGAACGGGTTTATCAGGCTCGATATGTCCGAATATCAGTCTAAGCATGAAGTGAGCATTTTTAAAGGTGCTGATTATGATTATGTGAATGTTGAACTAACTTGATGGTTATGACAGGTTGCTAAATTGATTGGAGCTCCGCCTGGTTATATAGGTCACGATGAAGGTGGTCAATTAACGCGCCATTTATCTAAACAAAAAGATGCCGTTGTATTATTTGACGAAGTTGACAAAGCCCATCCGGATGTTTTGACTGTGTTGTTACAACTCTTCGATGAAGTATGTCAAAATGCATTAACATAAAAAATAATTGATAATAAAATTGAATGCAATACACTTAGGGAAGACTCACTGACGGTAAAGGAAAGTTAATTGAATGTAAAAATGCCATGTTTGTGATGACTAGTAATCTAGCCAGTGAGGAAATAGCTAAATATGGCATTAAACTTAGAAAAGAAGAAGAAGATGTATCTAAAACCAAATTAAATATCGATTCATCAATAGGTGATTATTTCTTTATAAGAATATATATTTTTGATGACCAATATATGTACATTTATTCAACATAAATCAACTTTAATTATTAGACGAAGATAATGAAAGCGACGAATCAAACGCCGATATCACAGTGTCCCGACATTTCAAAGATAATATTGTCCGCCCTATTCTAAAAAGGCATTTCGGTCGTGATGAGTTTTTAGGGCGCATTAACGAAATTGTGTATTTCTTACCATTTTCAAGACAAGAGCTATTAACGTTAGTCAAAATGGAACTTGAATCCTGGTCTAAGAAAGTAATACCGTTTATCTAATTATTAATTGTATAATAAAATTATTTTTATTAATTTTTATTCAATTTAAAGGCAAAATCAAGACATTCTATTGAATTAAAGTGGGAAAATGGTATTTTAGGCTGTTTGGCAGATGGTTATGATGTATATTACGGTGCAAGGTCAATTAAATATGAGGTGGAGAGGCGGGTTGTGAATAAAATAGGTAATAAAAATATTAATCGATTTAATATTATCATAAATATATTGTGTTTATATTTATAGCTTTGGCTGCCGAAAAAGGCATGCTAGAAAAAGGAGCCAGTATTATGGTCACCACTGCTGAAAATGGATCTATTAATGTGACAGTTAAAAAGAAAGGAGAAGATAAATATGATGTTGTTATTTAAGTTGGTTTTGATTGTATCAAACATTGATTTGAAAAATAAAGTAAAAGTTGAATTTTAATATTTGTTTTTGTAATTAAAATAATCAACTTTTTAGATCATCTACACATTTTTATTAACATTGTTGTATTTTTATAACGCATTAATTTTCACAAAAATAATTTTACAAACGTAAGGAAAAAATGTTAACAGTTATAGGAGAAGACATTCACGGCGATCAATAGATGTAGTTGAACATTTAAAATAAAATAGAGAAACTATTATAAAAATGCTAGAATAAAAATCAATTTTCCTGGGCATCGCTGAAGTAATGGGTATTAATTTGAGTATCACACTGTGTTGTCAGCGGTATAGGCGTTTTCCCAAAATTAATATTATAGTTCAACACCAACCGTAGTAATCTATTACCGGTTACACTTAGTTTCAGGAAGATGAGTGAACTTTTTAACTTAACGCCGTTTTTCAATTATCTCTAGACCGGTAAAATCTAGGGCCTGCGATATTTATTTATGGGGCATTTGAAGAGTGTAATCTATGTTGACTCCCTTCCAGTGCTGTCAGCCAAATTTCGGAACAATGGGTTTTCGATATATACACCCATACCTCGATTTACAGGGTATCCACTTAATGTAATTTCGCTTTAACACTAAAGAAAGTGTTAAATTTAAAAAAATTTAAAAATCATTTTCGGGTAGTATCAAGAAATTTACAAGGATTTAAAAAAAATAAAACGCAAATTTTGATAATAGATTATTTCATAAGGGTTAATCCATAAGAATCTACTGCTAGATTTGCAAATTTAAAGTTAAGTTAACTTAAAAATATATTTTAATAATAATTTTGAAAATTATTAGTTTAATTTTTCTTAAATGACTATGATAATAATGATTTTGAACCAATTCTTAGGGAAAAAAACAGGTTAGATTAGAATACGGCAGCGACAAATAAGAATATCAAAATTGTTATCCCGTTTTAAGTTATGTACATATAAAGAATTGGTTAGTAATATTTTCGAGTACATATTGTTATCGTAAAGTAATAAATACTAGTTTTACCACAGTGACATGTTTTGTATTGATATACGAGAGTTCACATATATAATTGTAGGTGTACGCTTTACGTGATTTTTTTTAACTTTTCTCCCAATTTTGTATAGAATTTCATGTCTCGATTTATGCAGATTTTTATTTTTTGTAACCAATCTTCCTAAATTCGTATTAAATGTCAAGATTGGGGAAATTAACTATAAATACTGTAGGGGGCCTATTTATATATGTATATATTTAGGTTCATTATAGCCAAAACTGTGCGGCACTCTGGTAACTGGCGTAACGGACACTTCTCATGGCAGCTCTGGCGGGCTCGTGCTCCGTTCAATTGTAAACACCATGTAAACTAATACTTATAAATAAAAACACTACTGCAGCGGCTCAATCTGTGTCCCGTCGTCAAAATATATATTCTCAAAACTAGGATAATAAAGTATATGACTTTTTACTGGGAAGGACTATGAGTGCGGTTCACATTGAATGTCTAACAGCTAACCTCGCTTACGAGTTGGAGGTCCTCCTCCAGCCTGCTATGTATATGATTGTGAATCAACTATAACTTGTTATCAAAGTTGTAATCATCGAAAATAATATTAAAACATTTATAAATTCAACTTTAATAAAAAATACATTAATTTTCTAATTTCAAACAACGGGTTTCCAGAAACTTTTGCGTTTTAGCAACAGGTTTCCGGACCAAACAGAAAATCAAAATTCAATAAAAAATAATCAGAAACCCAGTTAAATGGTGCACGCTGATATTAAGAATTTGTTTGTTTGAATGAAGAACCTTTACCTACCATTAGAGATTTGTCAATCTATTTAATATTAAAGCCATTTATTTAATATGTGAATGAATGTATCACGTGCACAGAATATTATCTGTTCTGTGTCATGTGACACGCATTTAGCCTGCGAATCCATTTTAATTTAATAAATAAATATAGAATTCACCCAATCTTTAGGTTTATGTATATTTCCATATTTTTCAAACCAAAAACCATGTTGCAGATTTTCTAGAGAGCTTGAACACTACAATGTGTATATTATGAAGAAGCTCCGCAGATATTCAAGTCTTCTCTCGTTTTTTACATTATCTTTTATAATTTTCAAAGGCTAAGCATTATTATTGGTACTCATTTAGAATGTCAGCGCCACGCTCAGAAACCAATGGTTATAACCTTTCCCCTGCGTCAAATTGCTGGTTTGCCCCTAACGGCTACGAAAGCGGCCAACAACGTTTTGCTACATAGATACTTTTTAAAATTTAAAAAGGTTAGGTGCGAATGAGCGAGCGTTGATCAGAACAGTGAACATCCCACGAAAAACCATTTGCAATGAATTTACTTAATAGTAGTGTAGCGCATGTGGGTTCTGATGGCTATTATTAAAACAACCTATTTTGGAGAGCTGGCGGAGACGTTACATGCTAGTCCTTGGCCATGGCGAGAGAAAGAGAGAGAGTCTGGGTGCTGCCAGTTTTTAAAAACATCAGCTTCTCATGTCGAGCGGTGGTGTGGTAGCACTGGTTACTGTCAAAATGTCGCCACAGTAAAATTATATAAATTAGCAAAAAAATAACTTTACATAAATGTATGGGGGCCAATATAAATTTGTTATGGCCATAACTGGTCGGCACTTGAGTGACACTGGCGTGACAATTTTCTCTCTACATTTCCAATCTTCCGGGCGTCCGGGCGCGTCGTCTCGCGTCCGCCCTTTTACAATGTAAACTGCTCATATCTTCAATACAAATACTACTGCAGCGGCTCAATCTGTATATAATTGCCACCCGCCACCATCACCGTCCCTAAAAATGTTTTAAATATTCTGACCAACGCTCGCTTGCTCACACCTAACGAGTTTAAATTTTAAAACGTATTTGTGTAACAAAACGTTGTTGGCCGCTTTCATAGCCGTTAAGGCCAAACGCAGCGGAGAGTTCATAACCATTGGTTTCTAAGAGTGGCGCCGAAATTCTAAGCAAGTACCTTATTATTTCAATTCGTGGCATTGTAAAGATTTGCACAAAATTTTGATTCTACTTTGGCGACGGGTGGCAATTAGATACATATTACATGGTGTTTATAAAGTTTAACGAGGCGCGGGCCCGCAACCACGTGCGAACGCACTAGTGGTTGCTAGTTGCTAGTCGAGAGAATCCGTTACGCCAGTGCTACCAGAGTGCTGCCAAGTTTTGGCCATATATAAATATAAATTGGCCACTACACCACCATTCAGAAGTTGTAAAAGTTTAAAAAGAGGACTCATTTAATTGTTTTCAATTAAACTTGTTTTTGAGATAGGTCCTGGAACTTGTTTTTATGTGCATGATTTTTAATTTGATTAACAATTTTTCAATATTATGGTCGATTTAAATCAAGTTTAGGCCAATAAAGCTTGACAGTTAGACGCGTATAGTTGGCTGCAGTGTTAAGTGAGGTGTCAGCAGGCGCTAGTTGACACGTACTTGTCAAGAAAGTTACAGGCGATCATGTCGGATAACTGGAAAGTCGTAGAGCGCAACCGCAAACAACGCGTACGTCCAGGGGCTACCAATTCGAATAACATCGCAGGTAATTATATACTTTTAAACTTAATATAACTTTCTAACAATCTTTCAACTTGTCCACGTTAATTGTGTTAATGTTTATTTTTGTATAATAAATCATTTTCTCTTAGTTTTATTAATAAAAGTGATTATTTATTAGTATTACATAGTTTTATTAATTCTTTTTTTCTGTATAAACTATAGAAAATGGAATACACCAAGTGAAAGAAAACCATAAAGAAAATGAAAAAATCATTAAGAACGACAAGCCGAAAGAAAAACCCAAAGTGGAAAAACCGAAGATGGAGCCTGAACCTAAGAAAAAAATTGAAGCCGAAAAAGTTAAACACCCCAAAAGCTTAGAACAAGCAATGATGAAGGTGCGTGCTATTCATATAATATATTTAAATAGATTTTAATTTTTGTTTATAAATTGAAGATAAACTTGGAAGAACTACGTCAAACGTGTAACTCCGTGGCCTTATCGGATGTAGCGAGATTTTTAAATTCGCAATTGTACGTCGACCAAAACGATGAAACTTATTCTAAATTACCTATAGGTTATCCGCTTACCATTGTGCCTTCGATATATAAATCTGTAATTGAAAAAGCAATAATTGAGGAATCGAAACGTTCAAGTGTTCATTTTTGCCTTGAGTTTTGTCTATCTTATATTGCTCACAACATGATGAAAGGTATTACGTAATTACTTATTAACTTACATTAATTTACATGAGAGCTTAACGCGGTAAATTTACTTAAAGGTCAACAAGTCGCCGGATACAAACTGATGATACAGTTTATCGCCGAGTTTGATCCGAAGTTGTTTATCGAATGCATTCCGAAATTCTCAAACTTGATGGGTTCTTACCAGAACTGTCCTCCGATTGGTCTATCGCTTCTTTGGTCTATAGGCCAGGGAGGTTTTAGAAATTTCAGCGTCGGAGTCGAAGGTACTTGATTTTTCATTAAAATTTACTATTTATTATTTTAATTTTTACAAAATTTCAGTTTGGAAAAAAGCAATGCTTCCGCTGATGGAATTGAGACATTACTCAAAATTTGTGATAAATTATTTAGTAACGCTTCTGTCTAAATCTAATCTTAAATCAACGATAATAAAACCCATGGATTTTTTGGAGCTATTTAATTACATTCATTCTGAAAAGCCTCAAAAAGAACACGACAAATTAATACGGGAACAGTCGCCTATTTTGCGGGTACGTTCATTTAAAATTTAACAGTACCTTATATCATAAAGCAATAAATATAATTTTGTTTTAGGAATTATACTTTAAAAAGACAGCTTCTTGGAAAAAATTCAACTTCATGGATAAGTTGCTGGACTACTTACCAAACACTTATACTAAAGAACAAACTCAAGATTTTAAGAAGAAAGAAGTGTTGAATTGTATAATAGATGCTCTAGAAAGTGACGTAGCTAATTTTGATGTATGGAAGAACTCACATATTAAATATACAAAACAATCGAGCCATATTTTGTATTATATTGGTAAGGACAACAAAACTAAATTGTAAAGTATATTTATATAATAAATTAAACATATTGCTTTTATTATAGAAAAAGATTGGAAAGCAATTTCATTTAAAGTGAACAATACAAAACTATTGCAATGCATCAATCATTTTAAAAATACATATCAAGAATTAATAAACATGAAAAAGAAAGATGCAGACTTAGAAGTGGTTCTACAGTGTTGTGAGGTATGAAGATATTTTTACCTTATCTGTAATTTTAAATGCATGTTGAACGATAAGTAATCGTTATATATACATACTTATCTCTTTGGGTGCTAAATTTATGTTAAAAATTATTATATCACTTTTTATTTTTATTAATAATAGATAAGGCTTTAAAACAAAACATATCTGAAATACTGCCTATTTTCTCAATAGATAATTACCACTTTTTATTATCAACTACATCTAATTAGATGCAAAGTTTCAGACTATTAACTTTAATCCCAGACTAAAGGCTTTGTCAAACAGAGAGCTAAGCGAAGGCGTGGCGAAAGCGAATCGAAGCGTGAGCAATGCGAAGACATCACACTAGACGCATGGACATAGCGAAGCGAAGGCATGGCAAAAGCGTGACGATATTTTATTTTTGACTGTTTTATTATTAAAAAATAAGAAAAATGGCAAAGAATTTGGGTACACGACATAAATAAACCCGGGAAGACTATGGAGAGTATCATAGGCCCCATAATTGAATCTTATGAAGACCGATTTTACACTTATTTTCGTATGTCTTAACGAATAGTTTGTAAACAATTACAACCGGCACGCTTCGCCTTCGCTTCGCGTCTCGCGTTCGCTGTCTGTCTGTCGTCTTCCATACAAAGTCATATAATACTACTATCGCGCTCACGCTTCGCTTCGCTTTCATGTTTTGCTTCGCTTTGGGTTTGTCACGGCGTTAGGTTCGTCATGAAAACGCCTCGGAACGCTTTGCGTTCGCTTGTCTGTGTGACGAGACTCGAAGGACTCGGTGTATTACAAAATAAAAACGCCTCGCCACGCATTCACTTCACTCTCTGTTTGACAAAGCCTTACAACTCCTTGTGAAATTTTGTTGTTTGCTTTATATATGTATTTGGCTCTTATACCACTAAAAATCCAACAAATAAAAGCTATTAATATTTTTATAAAAATAAATTACTTGTAATTAACACTTCTTCCAGAATCTGTTGCAAAAAACAGGTATATTTTGGACTGTGAAAGGAAATAATGCTGTTTTATTATCAAGTTTTCAACTTTATTCTCTAGAATCAATATTAACTTAGTTATGATTTTATTAAATTTTTAAAATACCTACAATAATAACTTATATTTACAAGATTACAGTTTAATTTTATATTACTAGTGGGAAGATTACAACTTTACGTTTTACATAAAAAAACAACACTGAGTTATTTTTTTTTAATACGAGTCTTCAACTTCTGATTTAATAAAGGAAGTAGAGATGCAAAGAGTATTTTCAAGATGCTCGTATATAATTTTGTTCTAATTTTACTTTTTGTATACTTCATACAGAAAATAATAAACTTACTCTCCAAAATAAACATGAATAGGGCATATTTGTAGAGTACGTGATATGTTTCATTATACAATTACAGCTTATGAAAGTCCAATTAGAACTCTTAAATAAATAATTATTTAAAATGTATGTCTGATTTCAATTCTATACAATATATTTGTAAGTTTCCAGGCAACGTGTCTGTCAGTTGAGAATATTGTAGAAAATATACTAAAATGCAGTTGCTATTTTTTAAAATTTTAATATCTACTGAGTCCTGTGATAAAATACCAATTAATGCAGCATAATTTCTGCTGTTTATGTGGCTTTGTTCGGACAGTATTTCAGAGTAAATTAAGTTATTGTTCTTATTCTGAGATAGTCATCATTTTTGTTCAATTTAAAATGCCAATGCTATATGAAATATTTTTTAAGTGATTTTCATCGTAAAGATACATGCTCAGTTAATTTAAATGAGCTGTGACACCTACTAGAAATGTTAAATTAGCAATTTGTAAATTCAGGCACAGGTTTTCCTTTTGAGTTAATGATTAAACCACCTTATTGCAGTAATATACAGTGACTCCATACTGGTTTCCACGGTATTCAGAAACTTTAAATTTATGGTGATTTAATCCTTTTGATTTTTATAAACTTGATTGTGTTAATAATGTTTACAATATTGTCTGTTTTTAAAGTTGCTTTATTGATATAAAGTGAAATGATAATTTCAAATTTTTTGAATTGTTATGAACTAGTTTCGCTAGTCTTTCTTAATCTAATAATAGTTGGGGCACCATGCTAATACTGCGTCATACAAATCTGTGGAAAAACACGTGTCCTGCAGTGAAACAATTCTTCGATAATTACTAATTCGTTGTTAATAATCCTAATGAAATTGAACCATATCTGTAACACCAGTGCTTTCATCCAAAACTATGGATAAAGATTTGATTTTGCTATTGATAAGACTAGCGATTTATAGGAAAAAAATCAGGATTTTTATGAAAAAAAATTTCTACCTACACTTTCAAAATATTCCTTAAAAAATTCATCGTCAGTAAATTTCTCGAAATCGTTGAGACTTATTATTTTATATATAAGGCACATTCGTTATATTATGTTTTGGATGCAATAAAGCATAATGCTTTTAAAATATTTTTTTTTGCATAGCAAAATAGCAATTTAAATAAACCGGGCTCAGGTAAGACATCCATGCTTTAAATCATGAATTCTCAAACCTAATTACCTTATCGCCCACTTGTAAACCACGAAATTTTAAACTATTTCTATCTCATTTAATAATAAATTGTAAACATAGCGATGCCCATATGTTTTTAAAAATTCCACTAAAATATTTATATAGCTTGTGCAACTATAAAATTTTAAAGAGCAAGTTGAAAAATAGTTAAAATTATTTAATAAAATTAAACAAAAAATTCACACTTCATCACAAGATTTTCACTAAAAAAAAGAGTATTTTTTTGCTATTTAAATAATTATTTTTATTTATGTATACATATGTTATATATGAAAGTAAAAATGCTATTTATAATTAATATTTGCTATTTATATTAACACTTTGGGTGCTAAACAACGATATATCGTTGTTCGTGAAACTAGTGTGAAATTCTAACAATGATCGTTGTCAGCTCGTTGATGATGCACGAATATGAAAACTTTTTTTAATTAATTATTGTGTAAAATAGATATGGATATGTGACTAGGCAGGTTTATGAATTTCAATTACTGCATTTTATAATCCGGTTAAGATTGTTTATATAAAAAAATCACACAAATTACAAAGAAAAATAAAAAATACATAAAAAACACAAATTATATTAAAATAATCTCACTAATTCGCCACTGTCCATCAGTGGCCGATATTACCCACTTTGTGAACCTATGTTTTAAACGATGAACTGTTCTCACAGTTGCCTAACAGAAGATACAATATGATGTGTGAACCAATCTTGGAAAAGTTGTATATTAACCCGGGCTTTAGTGTTTGATTTCCAAATGACTAGATTAATTTATTTTTCTTTCCCCTTTAACGCGCTTAAGATTTTATATTTAATTAATTAGATTGGCGATATATATATCGATAAATACCTAACTTTTATATAAATATAAATTACAAAATTTTACGATAATTGAAAGCAGTTTGTATATAAGGACCAGGGCCGGCTCAGATGTCATGATAGTTCCCGAGGTTTAAATACCGTAAATATTATATATGTTATGAAATTAAAAATATTAGAAGTACAAAATAACTATGTTTTATGATATTAAAGAAATAAATATTTGATTAAATAATTAATAAAATCATGCTCATGCATTATTTTTACCTTTGTTTCGGGGTGCTCTGTATATAATATTTTGTCGAGGCCCAGCAAAAACTCCAGCTGGCCCTTATGACCTCAATGCAAGAACTTGTTAACTGATTAGATATTGACTGGATCAGTTTGTTTATCGATTGCCTTATCTTAGTACAAAAGAAGGCACAGTTCGTATCACTCGTCACTATCTCATACTATTCGTTCGTATCGCTCGTCAATTTAAATTAACTCCAATAATGGAAGCAATTAAGCAAATTGTAAAAAAAATGTATGTGAAATTTGCTGCTCAAGCAAGAAAAATTATGGAACAGCAAATATTAATTACTGAATTTAAAGGACTGCTCAACATCCAAACTGCAGCCCAACAACATTAGCCCGCGAATCTTAATAAATACAAGAAGTTGATCGCAAAACCCACGGACTCGGGGCCAAGCTATGCAATGGTAAACGGCTCGAATTTACCATCACCGATACGACCTGTTATCTCGCCGATGATGCATTAAGCACCATCCAGTGCTGTAAAGAAGAAGTCTTTGCCCGATGTTACGCCAGATGCCTGGACCGAGGTTAAGAATAGAAGGAGTGCACAATCGCGCCCTCAACTTTTTCGGTCCGGCCAGTAGGATGGACAACTTCGACTGACAATTAAAATGAGGCATGTTCATGTTCTTTTTTTGCACCCGGAGATGACAAGCTGTAGTTGCTAAATATTTAAGTGCAAAATTTCCTTTGTGTGAAATGTCAGCTTCGAAAATAATAATAAAAGGCACAACTTATGCATCTTTTAAGATGCCCCGTCAGTAAAAGTTCTGCGTCCAAAGTTATGGCTATCTGGATGCGTATTCAAAGAGTGGAGGTTTCTGCAAGGAACCCTAAGGAGGTTTCGGCAATATACGGAATTTGAGAAGGCCTTCGACAAGGTTTGTCATGTGTTATTTATAAAAAAATTGTCAGACCTTGGTTGCTCGGATGATTTAACTAGGCTATTCTCGAGTTATTAGAGCAATCGTAGACAGTTTGTAATCTATGGCGGGCAATTGTCTAAAGCAGGAGTGGCCAACCTGCGGCTCCGCCTTGAACATTTTTCTGGCCCGCAAGATTCATCACACTGTTACAAAATATATTTATTTTATAGACAATTTTCACTCCAAAAAAATGTCTAGTGTTTCTAAATCTAATATGGGGATATATAATTTTATATGTGGCCCGCGGAGTTATGATGCATTTCCAAAGTGGCCCGCTAGATCATTTGGGTTGGCCGCCCCTGGTTTAAGGAGTATTTCACCCCTTCGGGGGTTTCTCAAAGATCCAACCTGGGTCATCTGCTCTGCACTTTACTTATTAATGACATAAATACGGCAGTTACAAATTCAACTTTTCTTCTGTATGCAGATGATTTAAAATTGTATTAATGCATTTGATCTATTGCGGACTTCGTCTCACTACATTTAGATTTTCTATAGAGATGGGCTTCCGTTGACTGTCTACCCTTTAGTGTAGGTAAGTGCCATACTGTGTCATTTTCTCGATCTCGTTCGCCATCAGTTTATTTCTACAATCTCGGTGTAAACATTTTTACTAGAGAAACTTGTACTAAAGTTCTCGGAATCACGTTTGATAGCAAGTGGAGGTTAGCTTTACACATAAACAATTTCTGTGATCATTCTTCTAATATTTCGTTAGAGGAATGCATTTCTGACGAACCGTCAAACGTTATTTGCATCCTCATTGACACTAGTTCGCAGCATTTTTTTAATCGGAATCTATTATTTGGAATTCCAGAACTTCCATATGTGATACTCCTTACTCGAAAAAGTTCTTGAAATACCTTTATAAGAGGATATTTGGTTATTATCCGTTTTTATATTTTAGCGCCTTTCTTTTAGGAGCATTAGGATACGATTCGCTGAGTTCACTAAGCATTTCTTTAAACTACTGAAGGTTGCTGTTGATAATCAACAGCACCCTTCAGTAGTTAACAATCTATACTCGAGGAATTCCAGTTTTGGGTTCCAGAACGTCTTGTTTTTTTGTGTATTACTTTTATTCCTACTTATATATTTTTTGTGTATTTAAATAATACTTTATTGTTTTTTAACCACCATGAAATATTGGAATAACCTGTTAGATCACGATGGGCTTAATTTAATTTTAATAAACTATGGCAAAGATAGTCATTGATTACAAACGTAAAGTTTCTGTAAACTAAATTTTGTGTGTCCTTTCAAGTTAACATGGTAACACAAATAGAAAATATTTTTTGTATGTTCGCCTATGTATTTTTATATCAAAAATATCTTCAGGAGCTCATTCATAAAAATATTGTTATTGTTCCATAAATAAGTTATGTTCTTTACAATTAAAAAAAATATTTGAATACCAGAAAACTTTATTTAACATTTTAATCATTACATTTGTCATAAAACTTATTATACAATAATATAAAAATAGAAATCTGTTCTCAAATGTCTAAATATCTCAAGACTGTTATATTGTAATAAAATAAAGCATATTAAAACCTTATATTTTCAATAGACTTATAGTTGTGGGACATCACAGCTATTATTCATAGGATACTTAGTATTATATATTTTGCAACTTGAATTTTTATTGTCAGATCAATCTTTAAAAAATGCTAAGTCAATTCTACGCTGCGTTAGAAATCAATTCATTGGTTGTTCAGCTATGACAAAAGCTTGCTTTAGCTATTTTAATGTTCTTTTAAAATATTGACGTTGCAAATTCATGATAATAATAAATAGCAATAAAATATTTTCTGAGAATTTAATTTCACCATGTTACACATATTACTTGTATCAATAATATTTATTTTGATAAATGTGTACATAAATTGGAAGCATATTTTTTTTTAATGAGTTTTAATGAATAATCATATTTTCATCAAAAATTTATAAATTTAAAATATAATTATAAAATGTTTACAACACGTCATGATACTAGGTTAACATTTTTTTGTTTATTGTAAATATGTAATTTTGGGGTCGGCATAATGAACTATTAATTAAGTAGTGAGATACCAGTAACATCTATTATATTAATTATAAAATACCCACCTTGAGAATGCCATAAGCCTTACGGCATCCTCCAAGATAGGATAGTGCTGTCGTTGTATTGAGTTGCGCAATACGATTGTTTGAATATTTGTTAGTAATTAATATTATGCCAGCAAGAGGCAATTCCAACTTTATCGATTCCTTCATACCAAATGTCTAGGAAGTTGTTTTTAAATTACCAAAAAATGTTAGCTTAACCATTTCCTTGGTTCATCACAAAGAGTCTAATACAATCATAAGTACATGTAATTTGTATGTGATAAATTATATGACACATTTACTTCTGATTATATTTTTTGCTAAACGTATATTTGCGTCTTTTATATCATAATGTAGAATTTAAAACATAAACGCTACAATAAGAGAGTAGTCAAATAAACTTTATGATTTCAACTCATGCGGATTATTTATATTTTAAAGTAGAGAGAATATATGGCTCTATTTTTAAATGTTAATTAATTTAATAATCGAGACAAATTTGAATCGTGTATTTTTATTTTACGTGGGCAACATTCTCAACAATTTTTTTATTTCTTAGTTAGTTAATTATTAAATATGAACCGAAAATTAAACAGTTACTGTATTTTTATAATAAAGAAATGGTAACGTCAGCCTTAAAATAATAGTTGGCAACCGTGCTCTGTTCCGGTCGGTCCTGTTGGCAACACTAGCGGGGAGTTCCTCGCGTCGTTGACGCAGCACTCGTGTGGGAGCCTCGTTGTGCGAACTCGTTTCCCTTTCCCATTTCGCTGCCGCTGCCGTTGCCGCTTTCTTTTCGCACCGTATCCGCACACTTGGGCTTTTTATCTCGCGAGGTGAGGTGGCGTCTTTCACATAATTTATTCTAACTTTCTTCGCGCGGATAACTGTAACTGAGATTGTGCCGTTCTAAGCGACCCCTCACACCCCGAACGCGTTCGTGGCGGTCTTCGACGGTGATTAAATTCGACTTTAATTTATCATTTTTAGTATTCTTGCGATTTGGTCGATTTCTAATTAGATTTTTTGGTCTTGAGCGGTCACATTCGGTCCATGAATACGTTTCTTTAATATATTTTAATTTATTTCTACGATTTCTAATTGGGTTTTTTGGTTCCGAACTTTCTCACCATCGATACTTTTACCGTTTTTAATTTGCTTTTTTGGTCGAAATATTTTTTTTTTATATTTAATAATTTCAATTTTTTTATCATGTTACCTTTACATAGGTCATTAATATTGACACGTGATATGAAACGGTCAATCTTTAGTTGACACGATGAGAGCAATACAAGATAAAATTATCGATATCAGTCAAGAATAATATTTTCTACTTATCTATACATCCAATGTTTTTTTTATTACTCGATTGAAGATAAGCAAATAGAGAACGATCTAATTTTTTCTTGTGTCTTTAAAATAAGTAATTGCCTAACTCGATCAAATTTCTTTTATTGTAATCTTAATCGGCGGTTATCAGGTCTAAAAATCTTCTGCAATAAAAAATATTATTTTAGTGTTGTTTGATTCGTTGAGCGTGGAATAATAAAGGGTTGCCCAAATATAGTAATCTCAAATTATGAGGTCAAGGTCACTAAGGCCGATTTACACATGACACATATTTAATATTACATTTACAGTTTTCGCTCAATTTTACCTAAAAGTAAAACATAAAAATACACACATGAATTTTTAAAAAAGCTTGGTATGTTATATGATAATAATTCATATTCTGTTTGCAATTATAAGTGCATCGGCGCTTATAACTAGCGAGTCGTAGCCGGTAGCGATTAGAACTCGAGTGTTTTTTAATTATAAAATCTCATTGAACATTGCTCGATACAATGTGTTAAAAATAAGTAGTCTTAAATTTTTTATATTTTATTTACATACAAGTCATTTCTAAAATTAAATCTTTATTTACTGACACGGTAATTGAAGCCAGTATAAATAAAATATCTAATCTATAATATAAATGTATTATTTAGAAATTAATTTCTAGTTTTAAATTTGTACTTGTTATAATTCATACATTATCGTTGAATTTAAATATCTAATAAAAAGTCTTCTTGATCTGCCGTTCCAAAAAATAAATCTTGGTTTTTTTTGCTATTACTGAATGTCTATGAATTAAAAGAAAACTAATTGCAATCTCTTGTTTTATGACATGAAATTAAACTCAATTATTTATAATATTTTCAGAACATCATGAAGAAGACGTCGAAAGCTCAACAACAACAACAACAACAACAGAAACAACAACAACAGGCGAAAACGAAACGCGGCGGTTTCCCGTGGGTTAAAGGAATTTTTGTATTGCTAATAGCCATCGCAGTTGCGCTATCGGTGTACGATGTGTCACAAGCTGGATCGTTCGAAAGTAAAATGCTTATTTTTATTTCATTATTGCATTCTTAAGTTTGCAACACAATTAACATGCAATCGTTTCGTTCTTCTAGAAAGTCAAACTGGAAAATTCACTAAAATAGGTATAGAACATAGTCACTGTGCCCTTTCAAAAACTTTGGCAGTGTCAGCTCGCGGGTACAAATACTTAGAGAAGAATGCACCGCCATACTTCGTCGCCTTCTCCCAATCAGCGAAACCATACGGGGAGTTGCTCCGCGATCTGGCCATAATAGTCTTAAATCAGGTTCAACAATTTTACACTCTTACGAAAGAATACCTCGAAGAAAAATGGCCTATTGTGTATACTACGATCGACGGTTACGCGCCTGGTTTTTTAAAAGCTGTTCAGGAATACTCTTCGGCCTCTTGGAGCACAGTGAAGAGGTTTTTGATTCAGTACTACGACATAACTCAATCTTATTTGAAAACCAAAGTGTTCATGTGAGTATTTGATTTGTTTTTATCTAAATAAGATACTGTATATTAAGTTACATGTACACTAAATCAGACCAAAACACATTAAACATACATTTTTGTCGAAAATCAGTTATAGACTAGCTTTGTGTTCTTTCATATAGTTAATTGCACAAAAAACAGCTAGAATACGTTGAACCATTAGTAAAGAACATGTTAATTGTAATTTTCTATTGGAGTTCTATTTCATTAACCCTTTAAGTAGTGAGTTAATTTTACGTATTTTTCCATAAAATTTTTGTCGTCATCTATTTATTATTATTTTATTTATAGAAAAAATTTGCAATTTTAAAAGTTATATTGCGTTCATTTATTTTATTACTTTTTTCAATTCATATATTTTAATAATTTATTTTAACAATTTTCTAATATTAAATTTCGTTAATTTGTTTAACATACTTTTTGTGATATTTTTATTATATATATATACATATATATGTATCAGGCGCGGGCGGTGAGAGTGAGTGAGAGATAAGAGCATGCGGTCCGCATGCCCTTAACTATCGTCACCTAACACGCGAGCGGCCGAGAGGGAAAGTATCTCCCCACCCGCCCCTGATGTGTATATATCAATTTAGAGGCCCTCAATATTTTTTATGAAGTGAATAATAATATTTTTTGCTGTGTTAATTACATTCTGTCCAACATTTATTGATTGATTGTAAGCAGTTTTTGGTCATTGGCTTCCTACAACTCATTCAACGTACAAGGCTACCTTTATGACTATAGACACAACTTTTTAAATAATCCTAGAGGAAAAAGTCATAAATTGATAGATCAAGAGACCTAGGGGCCTAAGAAATAACACAACAGGTCCTTGTGTGTTATTTCTTTCGTTATATATGTAAATATATAACTATCCGGGTTACCACAAAACAGTGAAATATCGACCACCGTACATGTATAGCGATACCTCGTAAGGGTCTTTCCTTTGCAATATGAAAAATTTAAGCAACTCTTGAGCCATTTTCAGTGAATCTGTCAATAATTATGTTTAAAGTAATAAAAGAAAAAATCAGATTTTGATATATATATACTATCTTTATGCCTTATTTATATTTTCCAAAGTTGTGAAATTTATGCAATTTGCTAATACTATGTTTATGTCATTTGACGTGTTCTTGCCTTAGGGTCTTCATTGTTAAAGCAGACAAACATATGATGTACCAATCACAATATTTCCCCTATAAAGTTTTTAAGTGGTTCTATTTTTTTGTGCATACATGTGTAATGTACATTCACGTTTTCAGATTATTTCATTTTAGGTTTTTATTACTTTTTTATAGCACACATATTAGACCTATTTCAATAATAATATACCCGTTTATCAATCAGGGTAGTGTCATTTGATTAGTTCCGATATGTGTCAATTCATTTTTGTCTTCTGATTTTTTGTAATTGTATTCGTAATAAAAAATACATTTTTATATTTCAGAGATAATTGGGCTCCGGAAGTGTTGCATGCTAAACTTTCGCAAGCCTTAAACACAACGCAGTTGCACGCTGCCGACTATTACAAGTGGTTCTACAAACACGTCGACGATTATTCCAAGCTTTAATGATCTCTTACTTCTGTAATAGTACAATAAATACAATTTATAATTTCCAGCCTTTTGGCAATAATGTATCTCGACTGCCCTTAGTTTTTATTAAATTTTTTTTATACATATAAGTTCATATATTATACTTTATTTGTGGACGTAATACTTTGCATTTATTTTTATATAATTATTTATACTCTCGGTTGTATCATTTGAGTGCATTTCTCGCGCTGGTCGTCTTGAACATTTTCCATATTTATTATTTATGATAACGTATACAAGTCAAATGTTTTTAATATATAAATCGTTAAGATTTCTAATGCGGCAAAGAAATATTTTTGTAAAACGTTTCAAAGGTTGATCGATTTTTGTTGTCATTGAATTTTGTTGTTACTAAATAAAATATGATTATAATTTCCTTGTTTTATTTTTAATTCAATCTTAATTCATTACACTGCATTGAAAAACAATTTATTTGAATTTTCCAAGATAGTTTTGCATAATGTATCCTCGTCCTCGTTGCGTACGCTGGCCAACACTTCGAGTACTTGACTGAAAATAAAAATGAAAAGTTATGCATAATATATGAGAAAAAAATAAAAAAGGGGCGTCTAGATTAAGCGCAATATTGATACAGTTTGCTTATTTTATGGTGATTCATGTTACATATTATGATAACAAAGCTAGCCATAGTATTGCGGTTATTTTTTTATGTTGACAGAGATAAAACATGTTTGATTAATTTTATTGTACAAAATGTACTAAGGAAAAGCTATGTTATAATGTATGATCCTTGAAAACCATATCACTATGACTTAAGAGACCAGTCTATGCAATTATATGATCGTATTGCAATAAATATACTTGTAACAATAGAATTTCAATTGCTCGTTGAAGACAGTATATTTATTGAAGAGTTACACGGTAGTGACAATGTTTGATGATAACTAGAGATAACCAAAAATTTAAAAGGCGCGTGTACAGAAGAGCCGTGGCTGTTTTGAAATAATGAGAATGATGTATGTAAAGCTTTTATAAGATTGTAGTTTCGTTCTATGTATACATGGGTGATAGAAAAGAAAACCTTAAAGGCCTTTCCAAACAGAGAGCGAAGCGAAGGCGTGGCGAGGCGTTTTTATTTTGTAATAAACCGAGGCCTTCGAGTTTCGTCACACAGAAAGCAAACGCGAAGCGTTCCGAGGTGTTTTCACGGCGTTTTCGCGGCGAAGCGAAGGCGTGACGATATTTTATTTTTGACTGTTTTATTATTAAAAAATAAGAAAAAGGGCAAAGAATTTGGGTACACGACATAAATAAAACCCGGGAAGACTATGGAGAGTATCATAGGCTGCTTAATTGAATCTTATGAATGAGAATCGAAGGACTCGGTGTATTACAAAATAAAAACGCTTCGCCACGTCTTTGCTTCGCTCTCTGTTTGGATAGGCCTTAAAAGTGTTAGAATTCAAAACAGCTCTATTGTTCCGTAAAGTGGCAGAGAGCAAATGAGATATATAATTTGAAGAGTGACTAACACGTGGCCATTCTACTATCAGATTCAACATGCAAAGTGAAGGCACAGCATTATCTTTTAAAATAGCCACTGCATTTGCAATGCGCAATAATTCTTTTTATTTAATTTATCAAGTAGAGAAGAAGTTAAACACAGAAATGTACAAATAATAGTTCAGTAATGAATGACACATGTATGTCACTCCAGCAAGTGTAGACGTGTCCCGGTGACTAAGCGGCCTTAGAGGTCAGCACTTTATTCAAAAGAAAAAAGAACACCACAACCAAACAGTAAAACATAGTTTTGATCAGTTGAATATTCAAAGGAATAAATTTAATTTAATTAACTAAACTAAATAGACTAACCAAATTGTCTAAATGGTTTGTCAACCTTAAAAGAACAAGAATATTATTTTAACAGCAGGCTTAATTTTAAGCGGCATAATTCATTCAAAAGCTAAGTATTAGGTCAAAAAAATGCTTGGATTGTATGGTCACTCATCTTTGGGGTACATATAATAAATCAAGAGTGGACCGAATTAAAAACGAGAGAGAAAAACTATACTCACATTAAATTAATAGGCTCGTTTCTTCCTTTAACCATTGCGCCATTTACAAATTTTTCTTTTTTATTTGATGGGTATTGAGTTTTTACATATTTAAAGCTGGCATGAGCTGGTCTTATTTCGCACCATGGGCAATCAGTTTCAATCAACAATCGGTCAGCAGGAATAGAAGCAACAACCGATAAGTTATCTTCAGTTTTTAAAGAACTATAAAAATAATATAATATATTATTATAAAATAAATCCAAAATAAAACATATAACCCATACCATCCATTAATTCCAATATAGAGTCCCATTTCTATAGCTCTTTTCATGTTTTCTATTGAACCATCAAAAGAATGAACGACTCCGCCTCTTAATTTCGAACTATTGTTAGACATGATACAAAAAAAATCATCCCAAGCAGCTCGACAATGTAGAAACAATGGCAGATTATAAATTTCACACAATTGCAGTTGATATTCGAAATATCTGAAATAAAAGTTAAATTAATACAAATAAAAGTTATATCATATAACATTCTGACGTACGTCTTCTGTATTTCTCTTTCGCAAAAGTGAAGTCGATCATAATCTAAGCCGCACTCTCCTATTGCGACGACTTTGTCTTTCGCCGAGGATAGCAGATCTTTCAACGAGTTCAAATATTCGGATGGATTTAATACAAACTCATTACATCTCGTAGGATGACATCCGACTGTCACGTATAATCTATCTGAAAATTAAATAATGTATTTCTATAACGGTTTAAATAAAAGTGTTGAGGTTAAATGTTTTACCGTCAGTTTTTGCTAATTCCAGCGCAGTTTTTATATCGTTGACGCAACCACCGGTGATTATAATTTTTTCTAAGCCTCCATTCCAACATCTTTCCAACACAGTTGTAATATCGGGCTCGTGTTTTTTAGAGCCATGATAAATTCCTTTGTACATATCATCAGTAAGGTTTGCACCTATATCTAAAAATGTGATAAAAATAATAAAATACCAGTAGTAAATTAAATAAATTAATAAAAATTAGTTAATTAACAAGATAAATTAGTCATTAAACAACAATATCAATTACCGATAAACTTGCGAACAGAACTCATTGTCAAACTACGAATCATAACCTGCAAACTGTTTCAAACGACAACATGACAGCTGTTTTAGACAAAATTTTATTTTTAAATAAAATTATTACTGTTATTTATATACCAATTTTTAGTTTGTGTTTAAAAAATATTTTTTTCATAAGTGAAGGGGAAGTTAAAAATCATTAAACATTATTATTTTAAATCTCTAGTTCGCCGTCTTCAAGTATTAAGGTGAGCAGATTTTGAAGATATCAAAGGACACTAAAAATAAAAAGGTCAATTCGGAAATTATAGTCCGGATATATTGTTACAGGAGCAAAAAAATGGTCATCACAGAAATTTTTGCTTGAGGAGGACAAAGAAGGACAAACTATTATGGGATATAAAAAAAGGGCGTTTCAAAAATATTTGTTCAAGGTGGACAAAAAAAAATTAAGTAGGAGGTCTGGTCTATGTATATATGGTCTGATTATATGTATATCCTCACCTCATCAACTTCTTCAGAACCTTGTCGCAACTTCAATGCAGACCATCCCCCCCCCCTCCCATCATATAGGAGTAAGTAATAACACCAAAGGAGTAAGCTAAAGAATGGTAAAATCTAAAATTTTGATTTCTTTTAGTAAATCAAAAATATACATTCTGTTGTAATTTAGTACAATATCTATACTTATAAGCAATAACGTCTGGTGACAATAGAAACAGGTGGGGCTAGGAGGCAAAATAATATTTTTATTTCTTTCAAACTAAATATTATTTTTATTATAGATGCAGTGATGTGATCAAAACAAAATAAATTTTTAATAAAGACATACTGAAATAACATATATACAGAACAAAGAACGTATACATCTAGAAACAATATAAAATACAGGTTAAGAATAAAATAATAATAATAAATGAGTGGTTTCGTGACAGGTGACAATTATACATAGATTGAGCCGCTGCAGTAGTATTTTATTAAAGATTATTAGTTAATAGTTACATATTTAATAAATATCTGAGCGCACGGTGCACGAAGCCCCCACCGGCGTGCGAGCCACACAGACACGCCAAATGAAAGTGTCCGTCACGCCAGTGCTACCAGAGCGCCGCCAAGTTACACGCACCCTTATTTCCAACACAATGATGATGAGCGTTGACATCTTAGATGGATTATAAATAAGTATAAAAACATTTATTAATATATTAAATTACTGCAATAGAGTTATGAAATTGTATGTGAATGGGCCCGTGTCAGCCGGCTATAAGAAATGTACTGAGTCTGAGGGCCAGAGATTACTGGTTCTAACAACAAGAATATTCAATACGTATGTCGCGCCGCACCGATCACCGATGTTCTCGCGTTAAATTATTATTTTATAATAACTGATAAAATGACGACTGTCAATATAAAAATGCATACTTTAAGCTTTTTAATATAAATTATTTCGAATAATTAATTTAAATAACTCGTGGAGCCTGGCTCATGAAGACGGCCCCAAAAGAGGAGCCGCCTCTGCTTATAAGTTATTTTAGTGTTTTATTTTTATATAGGAGTATAAAATATCAAAAAAGCAAAAAAACAAACAAAAAAGACACCAGACTGATCGCGAGATATGCAAATGTCATTGCAGAATCAACAATACACGTGAAGGCCCATATACAGAATTGGTTAAGCACGTATTTAGGTTACCTAAGTAATTTCTCCAAAAAACACAATAATAAAATACGATGATCCAAAACAAACGTTTTAATCTTTACTTTGGAGGCACCAACGACTCTTGAATGCTTATGCCCTCTGAATGTATTAATCCAGTCCTGTCCACACGAGAGAATATCTTAAGCTACCTACTAACCAAACTAACTTTAGCTCCATTTATTCAAAATTTCTCAATAATTTTGGTTATAATAAAATATATTAATAGACCACAACAAAGCTATTGTGGAATAATATTATATTAAAAACGGATAAAAAATATATTAAAGTTAGAAAGCTATATTTTTTTCAGTCTCGATTACAAACGTTTTCATCGAAATATAATTAAAACATTTTTATACCAATGTTTTTTCCTATTTATAATATGTTTAATTGAGACCAAAATTTAAAATATTTTTCAAGCTAACCATCAAATTATTATTAACCCTTATACCGCCGACCGGTAAATTCTTAATTACTCGCTGTACGCCATGCGTTTTTAGCGATATAATTTTTTGGCTACTTACTCTGTTTAACACATCATTACAGCCAAAATACTCAATTTTTACATTTTAAAATTATATATGTATGATTAACATGATTTAAACATTCTAATTATATCAATAAACAAAAATTTTTAGTCGTATTGTTGGAAATATGAAGTGAACAAAACTAAATCAATTGGTCGGTCCGCGTGTTGGCTCGCGTGCACACACCTACACACACATGCACGCGCGCGGCACTATACAAGCGAACGACAAGCAGGGTCATGCTCACACTGAGACAATTTTAATATATAAATCTGCAACGCATTTTTTCTTCGTCTGACCTACATCCTATTATAAAAATTTACAAATCGACAAGATTTCTTTGATGCATACAAAATCACATATATCGTACACAAAAATAACCCTAATAACCAAACCGTTTGTTTTTAATCAATGGTGTTTGCAATTGGTTGTTGTTGAAGGTTGTCATATTTCTTTATATATAAAAATAATAAATAATAAAACTTGATAACAAGATACGATGTTACATTTAACTATATATAATTAGATGTATAATTTATAATATATACATATTCTTCTTCTTCTTCCACGGCACTACAACCGGTGATCGGTTTTGGCCTTTCCACCTAATTTCTTGTAGGGCTTCTAGATATATCTTGAGTTTTAGTATTTCTTCCGCTATTGTTTGTATTTTTCCTGGTTGTAATATTGCACATTCCAGCTTCCAAAATTGAAGTCCAATCGTTTATCTAGATTTCGATCGTCTAGAATCTAGATCATTATGAATCGGGGCGGATTTATTATTTCTTTGTGATTTTTTCATAACTATTTGGATTTATCCACGTTGGTTGGTTTGCTCCATGATAGAAACCCTCCTCCTTTATCCGGGCTTATGACCGGCAAGAGTGCAACATATCTACACTCCAGGCGGAATATGTAATATATATTACACACACACACACACACACACACACACACACATATATATATATATACAATAAATAATAAACTTTTCGACCATCGTGACGCATTGGGGGTAACCTGTTAGGTCACGATGGTATTAATTTAATGTAAATAAATAAACACATTACAAATAAATTATAAAATAATAGAACAAGTAAAATAAAATGATTCTACGACAAGGAATCGTTTTTGTTATTATTATTATTATTTAATATTTACTAAGAGTTAATATTGATATTTTATTAATTATATCTTATTTATATTTATTAATAAGTATTTAATAGTAATTATTATTATTTAATTATTACAAACAATAAAAAGCAATCACAAAAACAGTTGACAATATTAAAACAGTCGAAATAACGTATAAATATATTCACAAGTATTTACAAATCACAATTATCATTGAAATATTGATGACATAATTTAATTTCGATTCATAAATTAAAGTATAAAAAACGAATTTCCGCGATGCGTTTGTGCTAACCCTAAATGTGGCCTAAAGAAGCACGATCGAAACCGCGCGCGAAATACAAACGACTAAAATTAAGGCGTGACTTTATAATTATATATACCACTGTTTCATCGCAAATTCTATAAATAAAATCACTGAAATCGTTTACTAGGAACTCAAACTGATTTTTAAAACATATATTGCCAACTTTTACCTTACCGTTTTTTTAAAAAACGAAGGTTTTAAAGAGCGCATCATATCATGCGCTTGGCGTTGAAAGGATTAAGAATATGTTCTTGTTATTTGTAGAACTAGTCTAATTCACATTTACCACACTGGCGAAAAGGACTTTTGCAGCGTCAAAGTGACAGCTACAGTAGAAATTTACTTTTCGTTATATTATGATATTTTTAAATTATTTAACTTCTCCCTCACGTCGATATTAATCGAATTGATTATAAACCTATCGGAAAGAACCCACGAGTGTTTTATGACTTCAGATACTTCTTGAAATGTGTGTTGTATGATTTTTAGGTTAGTTTGAACATTGTACACATTAAAAGACGTAATTATAACTGTAAATTATTTTTGTAGAATATTATTTTTGATATAAAAAATATAAAATGAGTGCTTCGGATGGTGAAGTTGCAGTGTTATCTGATTCGAGTGAATCAAGCAGTGAAAATATAGAATCTGATAATGAAAGTGTTGTTGGATTTGAAACATCTAAATTAAGAAAATCATTACATCTACCCAATAGTGATTGCTTGAATGTAGACAATAATCTAGATACAATTCATTCTACAATGGTCAATTCTAAAAAAGCTCAATCTGATTTCATCGAGGTTCGTACATACTTTTCTGATGATATAATAATATTTAAAAAATAAACTATACGTTATCTTTGAATAGAAACTTCACTCTTGCAATATAGAAGTAACTTGGATACTACCAGAGCTACATAAATTGTCTACACAAACTGTACGACTCCCTGAAAAAAATGTACGAAACCAAATCATCACACTAGGCTTACCGCTTAGAAAAGGAAAATTTACACCAGAAGAAGACAAAATTTTGGCAAAAAACTGGAGAAAGCTTTGTAGAGTAAGTTATGATTTTCATTTAACACTTAAGCGGCGGGTCGGGTAGTATTTACCGATTTCGTCCACTGATGGTAACTGGTGGGACCGGTAATAACTACCTTTTACGATTTCTGACGTCGTGACTGGGTCCAGTTGTTTCTACCCACAAAAACTATGAATGAAGGTTTGTACTACAAGAAAAAAAATATTCCAAGGCAAAAATATGTGAGGAACAATCAAAGAACTCTTTGCATCAACAAGCTAAAGTAATAAAACCCGATCGTAAATTATTTTTAAAGTGTGACAAAGCTTGGCATAACAAATTTAACCCATGGAAGACCGAAATATTATTTACATATGATAATTCACATAGTTCATTTTATTTACATAATTAATTATTATCTATTTTTTTAAACTAGAGATATAATGAAGTAGAATAAAGCAAATTTTATGATATTAATTATTATTTTATGCAACCCACAGATTGAAAACCATTGATAAAATAATTTTAACATATGAACCAATACAATGCAGAACATTTGATAAATTTTTGTTTTTTAATACCGTTTAAGACCAAAACATAAATGATGTATTTTTCTCTATTTAGAAATTCAATCTTCCCGATGTTCCTCAAGCTTTGACTTCTTGGCGAAACAAAACCAATGATAGTTCATTAGCTAAAACTAGACGAACAACAGTATTATGGCTCGCCCGTGGTCTAAATAATCGCACACCAGCCCAAGTATTTCAACGATTTTCGCATACGTTGGGCGCTAACGTTAAAGGAAGGTAATAAAATAAATATTTTAATACATTTACAAAAACGTATTATAGAAACGTATATTATATGAACATTTTTTGTAGATTTTCAAAAGAACACTTGGAACTCATAGAATATTTCATGCAGAATAAACTAAAACAACATACACAACAACATTTAGCATCAATGTTGGGCAGAGATGAAAGATCAGTTTATAGATGCATTAAATTATTAAAAAATAAAAGTGAGTACAATTTTTCTATGACCTAAAGCTAAACTATAAATTAAATATTACATAGACAATTCCTGTTAAGATTAAATTATATCTCGAAGAATATCACAATTGTGGCAGTAAGTGGATGATGTTACTATGTGATAAACCATGATCTCAACTTCGCTTAGATCAACTCGTATATAGGCCGCTACTCCCTCGGGTGATACCATAACGCTCCACTGCGAGGCTGTGCTACACAAGGCGAACATTAACGAATTCGCACTCGCTTTCTGTTAATGTTAGTGCATAGACAATCTATCTAGTGGCTCTTATGATATTTTGTCTTAATTTATGTATCTGGTGAACTTTTACCTACGACTGTGTTTCACACGTGTACAAAATTGCATACTACACCGATGGGGTGCTTTAAACATCAAGTTTTATTCATTTTTTAACAAATTATGTTCCTTTTTCTTGGGTCCATATGGGAATTAAATTGTCACACTTCACGTAACCATCTAGGTTTTTTATTTATTATTCTCCTTCAATAATTTAGATCCAGAAGGCAAACAGCGACAAATAGTGTGGAACTTGGAAATTTGTGAAATAATTCTTAGGGAGTTGATCTCAATTGTCGCTGACAAAAATTGTCCGAATGCTAAAGAATTAACAACAGAAAATGTAGAAATGCTGAAGACAGTGACAATTACTGCGCAAAATTGGAAAGACTGGAGCACTGCAACTTCATTTCCTGTCGTGAGTTTAAAGAATCATTGGAGATTGAAATTATATAATCAACTTTTTTCGCCGAATCAAATTAATACAAAACCGATAGTTTTAAAAATAATAAAAATGTAAGTAAAGTTACCTGCTTGATCTCCTTTAGTGACACTTTATAATTAGAACGTTTGTAACAGATTCAAAGAGAGAGGATATAAACATTGGTCAGACATTGATTGGAAGAAAACAGCCCAAGAGTTTGAATTTTTAAAATCAACTCTTTTATGGAAAATATACTACCTTTGTGTTCTCAAATACTGTAAAAGTAAAATTAAATGTTTGAAAGGTTTACTTTTTTCTTTTGTTTCAATAGGAGTTTAAGAATCACAATTAAAATTATGATAACATTTCAGATACCGTGGATTATTTATATGATAACTTCGTTGTGGGCGATTGCAAAATGATGAACCAGAGATTAAAACGGTTAGAAGTGATAGATGGAAAATTACACTTCTTTTGACCGATTTATGATTGGCTGTATCAACGATTCAAGAAGACGTTTGGTAATCAACAATTTCCTTTATTTATATGAAGATACATGAAATTTAATTTATTTGAAAACAAATATGGTATTATTTGTTATACTGTGGAATTTAATATCATTAAGTAACATGCATTAATTACTGATAATCAAATTCTACGGTAATGGAATTGATTCAAAGATAACAAATTTAACGTTTTACATATTGTATATATAGATTATCGTTGAAAATTATTCAATACAACGCGGATCATTTATTGCCGAGATATATATCTCCATAGGAAAACTCTTAGAGTTCAATTCTTGTCTAAAAATTTGAGAATGTTGCCAAGATGTATCTCCATCTCCTCCGCTCAAATGTGCAGTTAGATTAAATTCACTTAGATTATCTACATTTTCGTATGTAAAATCAGATTCTAAAACAATAAATAATATATGTAGCTTGTTTATATTTTATATTCTTAAAAATAAATGTATACCTTGGTCTTTAGGAATTTTTATCAAATCATCTCCACACTGTAAAGACCACTCAACTTTTCCACTATGGTACTCTTTAGATATAACTTTGAATCTCAACTTCTTGATTACTTTTGCATCGCCTGCTTTTATTTTCCATGTAATTTTGGCATTCTCAGATTTTTCTAAATATATAAAAAAATAAATATTATGTACAAGTATGAAACAAATGAAAACTTTAAAATTGCAAAGTTAACAAATATTCATAATGCAAGTAAGACATAAGACAGCTGGCGATATGAATCAGGCATTTAACACAAAGGTATAGCAGTAGTTTAAAATGAGTGTTTCTTAAGTATTGAGAGTGAAACCTATTGAAATTTATAGAGAATGAAAGTTAGGTATAGTGATACACATCTATTACTCTAGAAAGTGTACAAGTGTACTATAAACTGTAGCAGACATCTATTATTGGGGTGCTATTTAACAGGAAATTATTTTGAGATATGGGCATTTAAATAAATACTTTGTTTTATAAAACGAATTGTTTGTGCATTAATGTAAGATAAACCTTCGGGTTTTTCTTCAGAAGAGGAATCGTTGCAGAGATTTATTCGTAAGATGTTCACCGTTCCAATGTTCGCTCGCTCACACCTAATCTGTCCATCAGTAATGCACAAACAATTCGTTTTATGGAACAATTATTTTATATATTGCTCATTTAAATTGTCCTCATTTTATTTCAGCAGTTGAAAGCATCATGAAAACTAAAAAAATACCCTCTCGTGCTAGATACACCATCTTCCAATCGGTTTCTTCTTTCCTGAATATATTTTCATAGCAGTATACTCCTCTATGCCATTTATTGATTGTGTGCGTTATTCTTCCATCAGATGTTGCAACTTCGTATAAATCGGACGTCGATTGATACCTGAGACAAGTTTCATCGTCATTTTCTACAATCCAAACAAACGGAGTGGCCAAAACTTCTTTTCGGTACAAACGCCAGGATAACGATCCAGATAAACGACCCACTTTTTCTTGCTCGCCGGCAATCCTAAATTATTATCTTGTTAATTAAATAATAAATTATTTAAAATTATTGTAAATAGTTTAACTTACTTCTCGTTCATCAGTTCCACTAATTCAATACAAAGCCTTTTTCTGATGTAATTCACTCTTTCAACGGAAAGCGTAGCCCATCTCTTATCGCGTAACTTAATCATCGTATCTATCAAATCTTTTTCTTTGCATTGTTTCCGTCTGCTCAAAACGTCTTTATGATTGCAGCTATATCTCCATGTGACGTCTTGAATGTCGTCTTTTGAATACGCCATGATGTAAACCAATTTTTTACCCCACCCACATTCATACATCAACGGTGTATCGACTGCGTTTTCGCATGGATCGCAATGTAGCCATCTTCGAAGAGAGTGCGAATACACCTGATAAAATATTAAGTTTCGAATCTTATTATTCCAAAATGAAACTTAACAACCAATCTATTATAAATATACTATACCTCAGTCCATACGTGATCGGTATTATCGAGAACATAACGAGCGTCGTAGTTCAAGGTACGACACATGAGCGTGAAGCAATTTGCAAACTCTCCACATCTTCCTTCTCTTGTAGCGAGAAGAGTTGCAGGATCATTGTATCTAGGAAAGTCAGTCATAGTGTCGCATAACGTACACTTGTATTGCTGTAACGTAAAAATATATAAATAAAAATATTTACACTGTTATATAATATTATAGTAATCAAATTATTAAACCTCGACTCTAATTTGATCTCCGCAATGCCATACGACTTTCATACCGCAAGTTTTAGTTTCGCCCGTACAAAAGCTGCAAGGTGGAGTATCGACCCAATTAAAGAATTCAGTCTTAAACCAATTTAATAATTCGACTAAAAACGCATCATTATATGAAATTTCGTTTTCCTTGCTACCTATTAAAAAATGTAAGTATGAGCGTTTACATCATAAGCAAGTATATTAATATTATATGTACGTACCTAGTTTGATACCCTTTTGCACTAGTCTAATTCTTTCTATAGCCTTGATCTCCAACCTTTCAACTGGAATGTATGATCGGGCTTTGATTTTCAACAATTTGTCTTCATACTTCAAAACCCTCTGGAATTGGTGCTCAATGTCGAGCAAGAACGGATTACTTACTTGTGTCTGTGTAACATATAATAATACTAATAAAAATATATAGGAGTAAGAGAAAAATTTAATGTTTTCAATTCTTTACAACGGTTGCAGTTGACGTAGATGGTAAAGATAAATCCATTATAAGCGTGTTTATAGCGCTTAATTATTATAATAAATTGAGATTTGCCAACGCACATTTAAATATTAATTTTAGGTTGAGAGACGTGTAAACATCGCTCGAGAGGCGATGTCAAACGATGGTTCTAGGCCATAACAAATAATATATCAGCCATATAAAAAAAATAATTAACACATTCTATTATTTCATACAGCTGTTGAATTTACTGATTTCCATTCCGAATCCATTAGCTAAAACAACTTTACTACTCCAATACGCGAACATATTTAAAATATAACCATCTCATGTTATGGTGAATGTAATATATTTATGATGCGAAAATGTTAAATTATTGCTATTGCGTAAAGCTGCTTATTACCTATATGGTTTTCAATTCAATTTTGTTTTTAAAAACTGCAATATAATCTTATAATGCAATTATTTAAAAATATATTATTTGTATTTATTGTTATTAACATGACCACTGATAAGTGGTTATAAACTTTAAAGCCAGGGACATCTTTTAGGAGGGGAATTTTCCCCTCCCTTAAATTTACACAGTCATCTAATGAAATACTATGAATCTTAATGAAATCGAAATATTAAAGAAACGATCACTGACCAGCCCCCCCCCCCCCATACAGGAAAAATCTGTCCTTGCTACAAGTCTAAATATGATATGTTTTATCTGTTATAAACTCTTATTTTTCTAATACGCAAAGAATTAATACAATATTTAGGGACGGTGATGGTGACGGATGGCAATTAGACACAGATTGAGCCGCTGCAGTAGTATATTTATTGACGGTTACAGTGCTTACATTACAAAATGGGGCGGACGCGCGACGGCACGCGTCCGAACCCTTACAAGCTTGCCGGTAGAGAGCGAAAACCGTCACAACAATGCTACTTCAGCGCCGACCAGTTTTGGCCATAACAAATCTATATTGGCCCCCATAAATACATGTAGTTTTTTACGTGTTTTATACTTGTAGTGTCAAATAAATAAATTTAGACAGGGCGTTTTTTTTTAAGTTTAATGTGAGTCGCAAGTTTGACAGGATTGAATTAAGAACCCACCATACACTCACTATATAAATTATGAAAATACCTGTTAATAAAATTTGTACGTTGTTTTATTTACAGTTCTAGACATTTTTAGCATTCTAAATGAAGATAAACATCATTGTAGTTTACGATTGATTTATTTTTATATAATGAAATTACAATTTGTCTAGTTATAATAAACATCATCGGAGTGCTTCTATCTACTTTTCCTTATGTACGAAATAAGCATAACAATACTTATAGTCTTGCTTTGGCATTCGACCGAGTTAGTCGCGCGCGCTATCTGTCACTCTGATAACTAGTGTTTGTGATAAAAAGTGGGAATTCCCGCTGACTCACCAGCCGCCTTCGCAAGCTACGACATGTCGACTGGTAAAACATCGTCCGATTCCATTATTATGGACACCGGGCAGGTGAGTGACCATGTATCGATTAATTACCTTAAAAAGGAAATGGAAGCCTTGCGCCATGAACTCCTTGAGGAACGGCGCCTTAGGATTAGTTTAGAAAAGGAGATGGAAGATCTCCGAAAAAAAATTAAAACTAAAAAACATACTACTAACCAATCGCCAACTAAAGTTAAAATTCCTACTAACCGATCGCCAACTAACGTTAAAACTCCTACTAACCAATTGCCAACTAACGTTAAAACTCGTACTAACCAATCGCCAATTAACATTAAAAATAACTTATCCGATCCTGCGACTACTACATCGCAAATTGCAGCTCCTAAAGTAGTAGAAAAGCCCCCAGTTAAAAAGAGACCACGCCCAAATTCTCCGGAAATGTCTGATGTTTCCGAAATTGTTCGCTCAATCGAGCCCGTGACAATTCAACAAACAGTCGAAACTAAAAAGGAATCAATTCCTCCGATTGTTCTTAATAAACCCTCCGACTTTAAAGCGGCTCGTCAGACCCTATTAAACAACGGTCTTTTATTTACCTCGGTTCAAAAACCAAACAATGTAAAAATAATTGCACCTACTATAGAGCTCTTTAGAAAAATTACAAAAGTCTTGGACGAACGTAAATTCTCATTCTTCTCCTATACATTGCCCGAAGATAAGCCTCTGCGCGTTATAATTCGAGGATTAAATTCCAACTTCACAATAGATGAAATAAAAGAAGAATTAATTCGTTTAAATTTCGATGTACTCCATGTTCATCAATTAATAAATAAAACTACCAACCAGCCGATGTTATTGTTTGCCATTTCATTAAAAAAAAGTGAGCAAAATAAAAATATATATAATTTAACCCATTTGTTACATCAAAAAGTTTCAATCGAAATTCAAAATAAACCAAAAAATACTTTACAGTGCCACCGCTGTCAAGTCTTTGGACATGCTGCTGTGAATTGCAGGGCAGCACCAGTTTGTGTTAAGTGTGCAGGCCCTCATGTGGCATTAGAATGTCCACACGGTAATAAAACAGATAACCCACTATGTGGTAATTGCGGTGGTAAACACCCTGCTAGCTATGGCGGATGCATTAAAAATCCTAATAATAAAAAAAGTGAATTCTTTAAAACAAAAAACAGTAAAAAAAATGATAATACAAAAAATCAAAAGACATATTCACAGTCCCTAAACTCTGAAATACCGACCACTCAGTCCGTACCTATTGAACCAGTAGAAAATACCCCAGCACCACTACAGGATATTAATATAGTTAAAACTATAATTGAAATGCAGCAGCAAATACAAGCGCTTATAACTAAACACTTAATTAACATAAATCAATGAAGTACGACTTATATAACAATAGTATAATAATAATCCTAAGACCGAGAGTAAACTCGCGAACAAAAATATAGAAATTAACTTAAAAAAAAAAGAAGCCCCTATGACTAATCCTAATGACATTAAAAACCCAAATCGTAAAATACTAAGAATAATGGCCTGGAACGCAAATGGCCTACGTGATAAGAAAAGTGAACTCCATCAATTTTTATTAGATCAAAATATAGATATTGCTCTTATCTCCGAGACACACTTAAAGAACTCGATAAAAATTAACTTTGCCAATTTTACAACTTACCGCACGGATAGATTATTAGGCGCTGGCGGCGGAACAGCAGTATATATTAAAAATAATATAAAACATAATGAAACGAAAATAAACGCGTACGCGCAATTAGAAGTAACGAGTATAGAAATTAAAACCGATGAGCATTCTCCAGTCATAATACATTCCGTTTACACTCCTCCCACACCAAAATATCCCATAGAAGATATTAAATCACTGTTTAATTATTCACAACCCATATTTGCCGCAGGTGATTTTAACTCCAAACATAAAGATTGGAATTGCCGAGCTACCAATCGCAACGGTAGAACTTTGAATAATTTTGTTAATGACATTTCTCATAGTAACATACACTTAGAAATACCGTCCGTGCCAACTCATTTCTCTACTCGCGGAGGCTCGGACATATTAGACATTGCCATCTGCAAAGATCTGCCCGCGTGTGAAATAGAAGTCCATAATAGTCTCGCATCAGACCACAACCCGGTAATATTCACGCTTGAAATTAATCTAAGAAATAATAATCCAGCCCCACAATCGCATAAAATACTATGGGACTTCTTCCCCTACTTCGTTGAGAAATCCCTTCCTGGTATCAACATCTTAAGAACTGAAACTGATATCGACGATGAAATAATCGAATTTAACAAAGTGATTAAATCTTCAATTGAACGGTGCACCGTTAAAAACAAAATTAATAAACATGACCCCCTACCCAAAGAAATTAAAGAATTAATTAGAGAAAAGAATCATTTAAGACATCTTTGGCAAAATTATCACGAAAAATCGGTTAAAAGACAACTTAACAAATTACAAAAAGAAATTAGAATCGCTATTGCTGAACATAATAATACTACTTGGGAAACCAAATTAAGAGATCTAAAACCTGAAGATAATTCACTTTGGAACACTTCAAAAATTCTTCGCCGCGAATCCACTGGCATATGTAAAATTAAAACAATAACGGGTAACTTTGTATATACAGTTGAAGAAAAGTGCGAAACTATAGCGGACAGTCTTCAAAATCAATGCTCGGTCGATTTAAGTAAACTTAAACGTAAATTTAAAAATAAAACAGAAAAGTGCCTAAAATCTTTTTTTGAAAAAACAGTGGATACTAATATTGATATAAAAATTACACTACCTGAACTAGAAAACATCATCCGTCTACTTCCTAATCGAAAAGCACCCGGCAATGATTCCATACCAAATAAAGCTCTCAAAATCCTCCCCCCAAGTGCCATCAATTATTTTTTAAATATAATTAATTCTTCTCTCGAGTGCCTATACTTCCCGACGGTGTGGAAACAAGCAAACGTAATAATCCTTCGCAAACCGGGAACAGACCCTTCATTAGCCTCTAGTTACCGACCTATAAGTTTGCTACCCGCTGCAAGCAAAATTTACGAAAAAATTATTCAAGCCAAATTATTAGTTCATGTTAAAGAAAATAAAATCTTGCCCGACGAACAGTTCGGCTTTAGAAACGCACACTCTGCTACTGATCAACTTCATCGAGTGGTGAAACATATCCAAAGGGGCTTTGACAAGAGAATGTCCACTGGAGTAGTGTTCCTGGACATCGCCAAAGCCTTCGATCGTGTCTGGCACACAGGCATCATATTCAAACTAATACATTTCAAATTCCCTGCTAATTTAATTAAACTAATCAACTCTTTTTTAAATGGGAGAAATTTCAACATAAAACTTGAAAATCATTTGTCAAATCCCAGACCTATAACTGCTGGAGTGCCCCAAGGTTCAATACTGGGTCCTTTATTATTCACTATATTTACGAGCGACTTTCCAACCAAGCACCGCGGTAACGACATAACTGCTCTATTCGCTGATGATACAGCTATTTTGTGTACCTATAAAAATCCTCATCGAGCGGTAATTAAACTTCAAAATAAAATAAAAAATATTGAAAAATGGTTCGACAAATGGCTGGTCACTGCAAATCCACTAAAAAGCGTCGCAGTAATGTTCTCTCTTAGAAGAAAAAAAGCCTTTGCTATAGAAAATTTAGCCAAAATTAAAATGTATAATAAACCGATAGAATGGCATAATAAGGCCAAATACTTAGGTCTTACCTTAGACTCTAAACTTTCGTGGAAACCACACATAGACACTCTAATTCATCGAGTTAAATACACAAGAGCTAAGCTTTACCCCCTTCTTTGCCGCAAAAGTAAACTAAGTATAAAAAATAAACTGCTAATTTATAAAGCAATAATCAGACCCGCAATGTCTTATGCATCCCCTGTGTGGGGATACATTATAAATACTCGCAAATACCCTCAAAAATTACAAGCCCAGCAGAATATTTCACTGAGAATCGCAGCAAACGCTCCTTGGTATGTTCGCAATTCGATGTTGCATCAGGATCTAAAAATAGACACACTTAAAAATCATTTCGAAAGGCTTAATAATAGACACCGCGAACGAATACAAAATCATGCAAATGGCTTAATAGCTGATTTGTTTGATTAATTCCAGTTAATATTTCTTAAACTCTAATAAATAAAATAATAATTAAAAGGTGATGCGTGTTAACACACACAGACACCAATCCTCGTCAAGCAGGTGAGAGACTTAAGTCTAGAAACTGCGAAAAAATATTAGATATTACAATACTTATCCAATTCATGCATTCAGTAAATAATTTACCTTATTTATCAATCAAGCAACAGGCTTGCGTTTTTCATGAACTAGGAAAATTCTTGCATATTTCACGCAATAAGCGATTTCACCGATTCAGTATAACACATCCACATTTCATTTAAGGTCAATAGTTTATTGTTGAATCTTATACGATTCATTGCAAAGTTCAACTAGAACGCAACAAACAAATAGCCAATGTTGTCGTCTCCGGCTACACATAAACTAAAATTTTACTGATCATTCGAATGTAGAGGAGCTTTTCAGTATTCTTTTTTTTAGCACTAAAGCATTGTGTATTTGGAAACTAATATATTTGTTTGAATTTACTTCACGTATTATTTTTTAAATAAATCAAAATACTCTTAATATACGTATTACGTAAATACATTTCAAATTTATTAATCAACATATTTAATTAAATAATTTTGCTCTCGCAGGTAATCTAAATATTTATTCATATTTTTTTTCTTAAACTGACAAGTACATTATTTCGTATGGCAACATTTGCGTTTGAATGTCGCGCGTCCGTTGGGTAACGCTGACTGAAGATGGAGAGCCCAGGACCGCGGGCTGCAAGTACACCTTTTCGTGCAGGTATTTATTTATAATTTTTATGTTTCGCTGTAATAGTCTCTGTGACGTATATTTATTAATATTTATTTTGACAACTTGTTTACCGATTAATGGATTTATACGAATATTTGTTAAAATATACTTTCCATATGTATAACACAACAACGCTTACTTTCAGAGAGCGACGCGATTAGTTCACAAAATAGTCGCAATGGGTCACAAAATTTATCAAATGCATCCTTTGATATTATTTCCTCTTCTCAAAAGAGGAAGCTGTCGCCTTTGAAAGCTAATAACAGTTTATCTAAGAAGAAGAGGTATCCTGCCGATTTGCAAACGCTTGCGAGTAGCAGTTTCAAAGATGACATTAAAAAAATCTTGGAAAATAGTGTTAACTTATCCACTAGTAAATTGACGAGAAGCATTTACAAAAAAATTGCAAACAATAGTACTTCAAACGCCAGAATAAATGTTAAAAAATCTAACGACTATTTGCATTTGAATGCGTCGAAAGTGAAAATTGTTGAAAGTAAAAAATTACATACCAAAGATCTTCCCAATGATGAAAAGCAAGAAATATCAAACAGATTGTCTAATGGTAAAAGATTAAGTAATAACAACTCCTCGAAACCTTCGTTCATCAGAAGAAAATTGTATTCGGCTATATCAGATTACACAGACAGCGATAAAACTCCCGAAACGTCTTTTTTAGATAAAAATACACTTCCAAATATTTATAATTCGAAAAAAAGTACAACATCCAACATTCTCGTTAAAACGGGAGATAAACTGGACTCCAGCAAAAAAGACACAGAATATTCTTTGAGGAAGGGCAATAAAAATTTCAAACAATACTTTGACGACAATATTACTCACAAATCTCAAGTATTTACTACCATACCAAAAGAAAACACATGTCAGTTCATAGCCGGCTTATTAAAAGGTATCAACAACGAATCTCAAGATACATCTGAGAAAGAGAAAGTGAACATGGATGATAAAATCTCAGTTTTGGAAGAATCTGATAATATGTTCATATTAAACGACACAGAACCTTCGATCGATAAATCTAATAATAGAATGGATAAGCTAAAACAGACTAAAATTAAAATATCTCGCAAAAATAAATCTGACAATAAAAATACTAATGTAAAAAAAGCAAAGATTAAAAATAATTCTGCAGTTATTTCTCCTTTAAACAGACGGAAAGTTGCGAAGAAATCGCCACTGGTGAAAAAGGTCAATAATAAGAGAGGAAGAAGTTTGCAAAGGAGTAATGTTGCCGAAAAGTCTAAAAGGTCTATCAGTCCAATGAAGAACATACGATCTTCAAAATCGAAGAAGGAAAAAGCGACTGTTCGATCTGAGTTAGATGAACTGGCTCGTTATAATAAAGTGCCTATAACAAAAGGTAAGTTTTTGAAAAACTTTGGAAACTATTAATATTTTATTATTTATTTATTATTTTTTTACTTTTAGATGTTGATCTTCAATCAAAATTGGGTAATATTTCTAATAAATATTTGATGAATGACTTATGTAAAGAAAACTGTTACAGACCAATCGGTAATAATACGATTACATCAAAATACAGTCAAAGCAACATATCATATTACGATTCGAGAGGTGAACCAATAAATCACCGATTTCCAAGAAATTGTGAAAGCAATATGCAAGTCAGAAGATACAATCCTGATTTATATAATAATAAATTTTCAAGAAATAACGAAAGAAGTATACATGTTAAAACATATGCTCCGGATAACAATCACCAACATATAAGAAACAACCAAAGCAATATGCATTTGCAAAGTTATGTCACAGACAACAATCGTCAATTTTCAAGAAACGATGAAAGCAGTATACATTTAAAAAAATATGCTTCGGATAACAATCATCAATTTATAAGAAATAACCAAAGCAGTATGCACTTGCAAAGATATGCCATGGATAACAATCATACATTTTCAAGAAACGAGGAAAGCAACATGCAACTTAAAAGGTGTGTTCCTTATAGTAATCACCAATTTAGGAGGAACAACCAAAGTATTGCGGAATCGCAAAGATACATTCCAGATATGTCAATGGGTAGATTCGGTCATGGGACGCATCTGCGAAACGATTACCATACTGCATTGGTGGCGGAAAATAATACATTCTTCAAGAGCAAATCTGATATGTCGTTATGTCAGTCGTCCACCGGATGCGATTCGATGATGCATCCGAACATGTCTTATAGGGATGCAACTCTCATAATGAACGAAAAGGTTTTAAGGCCGCCAGTTAAGAAGAAGAAAACATACAAAATTGACATAACAACCGATACCAGAATTGAAGTCATGAATGCTTGTAATGACGGTTTCAAAATTCCGATTGGTTATTCTCGAAAGCTTGCCATTACCGATCCACACATGGATATAAGAGAAAAATATGCTGGTTTGTAATTAAATATCTTATATACGAGGTTTAAGTTTTTTAAACAGCAGATTTCTCCTGTGTGTCAATATATTTTATATTGACTCGAGGATTAAAAAAATTGAATCTCCCATTGTTATTTCATTAATGGATCAAAAGAAATATATTCAATTTTCTTTCTTTTACAGGTGTTTCTTGTTTAGGTAATTCGACTACTGCTTTCAACCAATCAAAATCTCAAATTATCAGGCGAGACTCAGAAATTAGCAACAGGTCAACTTACGTTTATCGTAAAAATTCATTCAACAGAAGCTTGTTCAATTCGAACAGAAATTGTACACAAGCTGAAGTATTCGATAAAACAATGCAAAGAATCAACACAAGAGTTTGTCCTGAAAGTGTATCGTCTGATAGTCAAAATGGCCCTTTTACGCAATTGAGAAACAAATTGAGTGTAATCGAAGACGACGACGATCGAATTGATTTTGCTGGACCTTCGAGAAACAAAGAAATTATATCAGAGTTTCTGATACAACAAAAAAATGACATGCATACTTTTAAGGAGATTAACGAAAGAGAGGTTAATGAACCAACTGTAGAGTATACGTCGACGTTGAATAACAACAGAGAAATAATGTGCGTATCCCCAATTTTACAGAAGCCCAAGAAACCACAATTCAACACATCTCATGATGTGCTCCCTTCAAAGATTCCTTTCAGTATGTATCCAGTTGCTTCGAAAAATGATGTGTGTGATTCGCCAGGTCTCCAAAAATATGGAATATCTTTAAACGTGAAACCGGCCAATGACATTCCTACGATATCCAGATCAGAACAGGAGAGTAGAATATCACCGGTTTTTTCTTGCAAGATCAGAAACAAAGCGAAAATAAAAGATGGCTCGCCGCGTTCCTCTGAAGACAGTTGGATAGCTGTTAAAAAAACACCTTTGAATTGCTCACCTTGGAGATTTACTGGCTGATTAATCTTGAAATCAGTTGTATAAATTTAGATTTAGAAATTATCACGAGTGGCGCATGTATGACTATGTATTCTAAATTAATGTTAAAAACTATTGTATTGTGTAGTATTAAAAATATTTTTTGATTTAAAAATATGAGCTAGTTAGATCATGTTCAATTATTTTTTAATAAATAGACTTAATGAATTGAATTGTTTAGTTATTTACGTACATATGTAAAGAACCATGTTTATTTTTATGTATGAAAATATTTTGTAATAAAATATTGTTGTTTATATTTAATAATATTTTTGTTCAAATGATAAACGTGTATAGGTTTATTGTCTTTAAGTTGATGATAATTTAGCTGGACATTCGGCTAGTTTAAATTAACTTATTATTAATTAACAGAAGTAAATAGGTATGTTTAAAATTATGGATTGGTTTCATAGTTTTAATTCATAATTAATTTTATTTTTTGGATGAAATATTGTTTTTTACAAAAATATGCAGCAAAGTTCATCATTTTTCAATATATTGCATTAATATAATAAATAGTACACATTTAATTAATTTGTAGCTAAGTTTTGGGCATATTTGTAGAAAATTTATAAGAATCAGTATAAAATGTCTAGGTCGACATAGTTTTTTTACTTAATGATTGATTTTATTTTGCTGTTGACTGGTTATTGATGTAATTATTTTTTTCCTATACGCATATACTTCATTTAATATAATCAGATTCATATTTTTTTATAGTCGTGTGTAATATATATATAATTTTGTTTAAAAGAATTACTAATTTATCATTTTGTTATTATCGACTTTATTAAAATAATGTTAAAATACCTTGTTTTGCATCCAGCAGTGCAATTTTTATTTATTTTACTCATTTATTAACCAATTTATCCTTATTTGTGGGTCAGTCCTGTGTTGATTTTTGTATTTAAATCAAATAAAGAATACGCTAAATATTATTTTTTAAATTTCTCAGAAATAGTAATAAAATTAAGGTCAAAAATTTAAATCGTTTGAAAAAGATAAGCACTATTATAACCATTATTTTTTCGAAAAGAAGAAAAGTACATAAAATTATATTAATGTGGGTGTAATTTGAGCTCTCACTCTTTTATAAAAGGACAATTTAAATTAGCAATTTATGAAACACTTGGTTTCATAAAACTAATTGTTTATGCATTACAAAATAAGAAATGAGCATTAAATAAATGCATGGATTGAGCGACGTTTTGTTAGCAGTGTGCATTAAAATATATAAAATGCGTTTCGTTGGTGTAGCGAACGATAGAAGATAAGCAGCGTTGGGCGCAGTCAGGTTGAATGGGTGACCACTTTTAAAATTTCTGGAATAGTTTTGTATGTAGGGACGACATTTCAGCTTTTTTCAAGGGAGGGCAAGAGTGAAGATTCATAGTATTTCATTAAATGACATGCATTCTTTTGGGCAAATGCGCGCACCTGCCCCTCCCCCTCCCCAAATGACGTCCCTGATTGTATGTCTTGAAATAATGTTTAATTTGAGTTTATTATTACAAAATAAAGTATAATTTAAATGAGCAATATATGTAAAAATACGCATTTGTTGTAACTATTTTATAAAATTGTGAATTAAAAAAATATACTGAGTTTTCTACCCTAGGTGTCTAAAAACCGATTAACTTTGCTACTTGGTGCAAATGCCGCGGGTGATTTTAAGCTAAAACCACTTTTAATATATTTGTCCGAAAATCCAAGGCCTCTTAAAGGACTAAATAAAAATCAATTACCCGTCATACGGAGATCCAACAAGAAAGCTTGGATGACTAAAGCTACTTTTGAGGATTGGTTCAAAAATCACTTTTGTACAGAAGTGAAAAAATATTTGCGAGACAATAACTTAAGCATTAAGGCTTTGCTAATTTTGGATAATGCACCAGGGCATCCTACTAATTTATCCGAACTATCTGAAGATGTCATGATTAAGTACCTTCCGAAAAATACAACAGCTCTGATCCAACCAATGGATCAGGATGCAATAGCCACTTTTAAGGCATATTACCTACGCCAAACTTTCTGACAACTTATAAGGCAAACCGATGGTAAATCTTCAATTAAAACGTTTTGGAAAAACTATAACATCAAGGATGCTGTTGACAGCATCAGTGAATTATGGAAGGAATTAAAATTAACAACAATGAACCATGTTTGTAAAAAAATATGGCCAGAATGTGTAAAAAGTACTGATGCAGAAGTTAATTGCCTTCCTGAAATTAGGCAAAACATTTTGGATCTAGCACATGATCTCGGCTTTGAAGGTTTAAACGAACGTGATGTGCTTGATCTACTTGAATCTGATAGGGAAACCCTTTCATGAGTAACTCATTCAGTTGCAAGCAGAACCGGCATTTGATGAAGAGACAGAGCCTGTTGTATCCAAGCAGCTAACATCAAAAAATTTGTCGAAAGCTTTTTTTTGTTTCGAACAAGGAATAAACATCCTCCTTGAAAACGATCCTGACGTCGAACGTAGCGCTAAAGTTTCTCGAGGAATTAACTCAGCCATTAGCTGAATAAATCACTGAAGAACGAAGTAGACAAGAAGGCAAGACAAACAACGTTGGACAATTTTCTTAAGCCAGGCCCATCCTTACCAGCGAAAAATGATGACGACAGTGATCTGCAGGCTACCATTTCTTCATCGTCTTCAGATTAAAGCCATTTAAAAAAAAATTATGTATGTGTACATACACATATTTTATGTAGCATGAAGTTGTTTCATTTTTGTTTATGGATTATTGTTGGTTTATGGAGTCTGTTATTATTTTATGTACAAATGTATGTACTTGTTATGTATGTATTTTTGATTTAAATGAAATAAAAAGATAAAATGCATTTTAAATGATAAACCATGTTACATATTTAACAAATTTGGAACCGATCCCATTGAATTGGTATGAATTTGTATTAGAATAATTGATTCCTTATATGGCTTTTCGCTTTGAGGCCAAGTTTCGTGGAACATATCTAGGCCGTAAAGCGAGGTATGGGTTGTATATAGAAAAATAACATAACGAAATTCGTCGAGAGCGTTTATTTGGAACACAATAATTGTAAGTTATAGAAAACACATTTTCAATACCGTATAAGCTTTTCGCGAAGAAGTGGGAACGAGTCCATATTCATGAACTACTTTTAAGGATAAAGTTACAATAAATACAATAATTGGTATGAGGGTGCTTCACCAGGAACTCCAAGTACCAACAATAGTCTCGAATCCACAAATCGTGTAATAAAACATGAATATACATTTAAGGAAAGATTATCACTTTTCCGATTTTGTTATGTGCTGATGAAAATAGTAGAATCCTTTTCTAAAATGTATGAAAATAATATTCAAGGATTTTCGAACAAGCTTTTCTTCGACTTAAATACATGGACAAGCGCTTACCAGTGGGCTTGACTAAATAAGAAGGTTGAAGCTGTATCTAATAGTTTAGAAAGAATATACCTTATTCCTGTCAGAGTATACAGCGAAACAAATAAAATCAACCTAGTGAGAGAAACATAAGATAGTTTTAATGAATATATAAGGGAGAAAGGTTGTTATTAAAATTTAACCCTACATATGTATGATGAAAAATGGTCATTTTTTTTTAAAGTATAACATTTATTAGACGTTACAATAAGATTTAAATTGATTTATCCACCTCTGAAAGCGAATAATCTAGAAATTTGTATAAAATTAAAGCGCAGGTGACAATCGAAAGCTAAAAATCTTTTATATTTTTGTTTTTAAATAAGATTACTTTAATCAATATGTTAGTAATTTCTGAAATACTATTTTATGTTTTGAATTAATGTGTAATTTGAGTTTATTATATTAAAAAAGAGTACAATTTTAATTTGCAATATATAAAATAAAATCTGCATTTACTGTAATTTAATGAAATAAAAGAATTGTTAACTTTTATAGGTTTTTCATTAAACTGTTGGACATATTAGATGCGAACGAACGAGCATTGGTCGTAACGTGAATACCCCATGAATAACTCTCTACTACGAATCTTATATAAATTAGCATCAAATATTTTTTTCATCTATTCCGAATTTTAGCATTTATCACAAAAAGCACGTGTCTAACAATTTGCCATCCATGCAAAAACAAGCCGACTACTTTTATTCTAATAGTACTAAAATTTTTATTTAGTCATTGAAAAAATAAACTTTTAATGTTTATATTATTATTATGTACAAATAAACGCTATCGACCAATTCCGTTAGGTAATTTTCCTGTAAATATTGTTATAAGCAATTTACTGGACCAAATCACAAAAAATATTGCATACCAGAGGTGCAAATCTAGAGGGTAACCATAGAAAACTTACTATATTTTTTTAATTCGCATATATTTAATAAATTGCTTACAATAAATGCACATTTTATTTATTGCTCATTTAAATTTTATAAGGGGTCACATATCCAACTACTGATCGCATCCAATGCTGGTTAGCTTTGGTCATTTGCTAATAAGGAAATGATAATGCGCAGTTTATATACTTTAATGCACACTACAAATAAAATATTGCTCAATCTATA